>NC_142856.1:24802034-25108700 GCF_061612785.1 Hesperophylax consimilis | reverse complement strand
TGGATAACAGTCTGTATACAAATATTCTATTTATTTAATAATTTTATTAAATAAATAAAAATAAGTAGAGTATGAACGATTCATATCGTAAGCTTTGACCACGGTTCGCGATCAAATCATATTGTTTACGATTTTTACCCGGTAGATTCATATCAAAAGTGTTGTAGCTAAGTCGAGTATGAACGATTCATATCGCGAGCGTTGACTGCACTTTGCGATCGAATCCTTTGAATCGATTCATGTTGAAGATAGCGATGATTAATTATAAATAACTGACTGAATTAATAACAAGAGTGGTAAATATAAAGTATCGTGAAGGATCGCCGTTCAGGATCAAAACGTTGCTTGAAATAGCAATCTGTGTCAAGTGACCAAATCCGAACAGCCAGGTACTTCGAAACCTTTCTCTTTTTTATCTTTGGACCTTTCCCACTCCCTTCAGCTTCACAATATGCCCCAATTGATGTTGCTATAATCCCATTGGCTCCGTCAGCAACAGTTGAGAGTCTTGTGCAATGGTCACAAAAAAATCCTATTAAAAAATTGAAATATAATATTAAATTCGTACATTCCGAATTTCTACCGGTTTATAACAATCTTTTTGTTAAACTTTTAAGTTTCTAAAAAAAATGTTTTGTTTTTAATGATAGAACGTCCAAACCCTTGTCCTGCCGGAAGGAGCTTCCGGAAGGACAATTCGACGAGTGTGCGTCCTGCCAGCAGTACGCAATTTTTTGCGGTTTTTGTATGAATATAAGAGGCTGTCCTTCTAGCAGTACTCGACTTTTATGCATGTTAAAAATAGGCAGAGGTGACAAACTTTCTGTATTTTATTTAATAAAATTAGATATGGGCGCTTATTAACATAACAGGGTAGAAAATAAACAAGAAAATGAAAAAAAAAACGAAAGTGAAAATTGTATTTATTTTGAGAAAATTAAAAAAAGGTATAATAAAATAAGACATGGGCGCTTATTAATATAACAGGGTAGAAAATAAACAAGAAAATGAAGAAAAAAAAACGTAAGTGAAAATTGTATTTACTTTGAGAAAATTAAAAAAAGGATTATGCTGGAATTCCATTCGCGATATGGTAGGTGAAGCAGTTTCTTCCTGTCTGTGGAGAGCATAAAACACATCGCGGACCACATGTCTTGCAAAAAAAGCTCGCCTTCTGCTGTTTTTTGTTGACTCTGGAGCAAACTATACATTTGCGTTGAACTCTCTTTCTGTCATCTGATTTTGACAGGGCCTCAAGAATGTGTTCTCCGCTGTGAGCGATGTTCTCGTGTGGTGGCGGCTCATTCTCTTGTAGGTTATCATCGTCATTAATAGTTAGAGCTAATACCAGGTTGGTAGTAAACCACCTGTGAGACACCTGATCATGTTCGGAGCGAAAGAAATTATTAAAAACCAAATACGCATTCGTTTCTATAATGCCCAGAACTGAGGCATATATTCTATGTTCCCATTTTTGTGTGCCCCAAGCTTTCTCCAATGCCAATCCATCCTGCCTAATGTGATTGTGAATATCGATAGCCGCAGCCCCGTCAAAATATTGCTGGACTAATTTAGGCCGATCGACTTCTCGGTAAAATAAATTTCCTTCATCGTCCCACCTTCTTTTGCGTGATGGCAGGCCAGGCAGTGTCGTTTCGCAAGTGGCTACAAATGTATGAATCTTTTTGTCTCTCCAGGCACAGGCAGTGAGCTGCACAGAGTCTTTTTCTGCTGTACTCACAACAGATGCCCCCTTATGCGTAGGACACTGAGCTGCCATCTCAGACACAGGATAGAAACTATGTGCTGTCTTTACCAGTCCAATAAAATACAATCCAACTTTGAATAACTCCACAGCTGTTTTGACTGAAGCAAACCAAGAGTCACCAACTATAACTCTGCCAGAACCATACCATGGCTCTGTCAATCTCAAAGTAGTTGCAGTTCCTGCGCCAAATTCTCTTTGCCATTTCTTCGTACTCATTGCTTCTTTGCCCTCATTAATTTCCATTCTGATCATAATGTTTGTGTCACTATCACACGCTGTTTTTACTTCACAACCGACTCCTTTTGGTTTTCTTTTAATCTTCATAACTGCTGGCATTCCGTTTTTGAAGTACGCACCCCTTCCATACCAGGCGAACATGGATTCATCTACAGTTATTTTTGACCCAGGATGGATGGTATCTTTTAGTTTATCATTCACCATCGTTACTAATGTTCTAGTGTTACGCCATTTATCAGAAAAATCAAGGTCTGAGGATTGTGTGAAGCGCAATGCCATGAGAATGATCTCAAATCTTTGGCGGCTCATACCAAATCTTTGTCCAAAATTTGCAGGGGGATATATTCCATCAGAGGTGGTATTCCAATAGGATCGTCGATCTGGAAGTTCTTGAAGAGTCATAGCATATAATATGCCAAAAACAGTTAATAATTCCTTCTCGTTCAACAGTTTTTGTCTTGCTGGAAACGAATAGTTGGTGCAATGGACTATGTAACTAAGCTTCTCTCTCGGAAATATCATGAAAAATGCATCCTTGATACTTCGTGCGGGCCCCAATGGTACTAGCAAGGTAGCTTTGAAATAGCCTTGTTGTCGTTGATCGACACGTATTGCTTCATGAAAAGTCCAGGTAACACCCTTTGCAACTGTTGTATTTCGAGCAGAATTTACGTTGCTTGTACTTGAATTCGGATGTACTGAAATACTTGTCTCGTCATCTTCGCTCGAAGAAGAAGAACCCGATTCAGACGATGCTGAAAAAAAATCCATTATTAGTGATCAACAGACGCAAAGGGGTGTAGGTACTCAATATATTTAAACTTAAAATTATTTTCCAAATAAATATAAGCAATAATTATTAGCCAGAAACACCCATACAAATTGAAAAAATCTTCCGAGAAGAAATAATAACCGCCGACGCGTCGCGACGGTACTCACACCCTCCTGATTTCCGGTCAGGTGATCGATCCATTGAGCTACGCCGGCCTATCTCCTGTCCCGTCAAATTATTCAATATGTATTAGAAATATTTCGTTCAACAACTATTGCTTATTTTATTATTTCACCTAAGAACAACATACTTTATTATAGTAGGGAAGGCAATTTTACTTGCTAAATTCCCCACTAGATAGCGTCGCGACAAATTATGTCTACATTTTATTGGTGAATACTTAGAATTGTCAAATATTATTATTTTTCGTCGTCGGCAGTTATTATATCTTCTCGGAAGATTTTTTCAATTTGTATGGGTGTTTCTGGCTAATAATTATTGCTTATAATAATTTGTAATCCTTTGTGATATGCATAAAAACCTTGTCTTATAAACATTAATAAAGTTTATCAGTTAAAAAATAATAAAAATATTTTTAATACACACACACCCAGGCACAGACACACAGGCAAGCACGCGCCCACACACACAGACACGCAAATACATACGCATACATACCCATACAAGTCAAACTTAGCAAAGTTAATTTATGTTGTGCCTGTCAAAAAAAAATTGTCAATCACGTAAATAATGGAAACGAACAAGCAACCTCCAAGTACTATTTTTTCTATGGGAATATACTAGGCTTACTATAAACGTAAGCCTATGAATAAAATAAGAAAGTTTGTACTTACAATGTTCTTCATTTGTATTTGCTTCCACTAAATTGTCATTTTCGGTTTCAGCAATTAGAACTCCAACGGGCACGGTTGATATTTTTTTGTCAATTTCCCAATATACCCTTGCATAATTGTTTTCTAACTTTTTTACAGTGCCCCAACAATAACTAATGTCGTAATTATCACCAAAATGTTTGCGACTCCATGTGTTTAGGCCATCATTTTCGTCGAAATACGTGGCTTTGACGCGAACGCGGACCCCACGTCTTATACTCGCCGCCATTTTGGCCAGACTGATCGCAGAAATACGATTCAAAAACTCGCTGAATCAGAAAGAGACGCACTATGCAATGCAGTTAACGGCATCCTGCTAGCAGGCCTACAAAGCCGCATATAAACAAAAAACTTACGTCCTACCGGTAGTACGTAAAGTCCTGCTGGCAGGACGCTGGACGTTCTATCATTAAAGATTATCAGTCTTACTAATTAGATTCTCACACGCCCGCTCAACGTTGGTGTGGTAAAGCCGGCCTTGAGCACGGTTTGCTTGCATTTTAACCAAACAAACGCCATGGTAATATTCAAGTTCTTCATTGTTCTGAAATTGCGCGCCGCGTAATATTTACACCAAGTTTATGCTCCGAATTATGCTCAGAAAATAATAAAAAACACATTTTGTTATGTTATAGGTATGAACAACATTCACAGTGGTATCTTTAAATGCAACTAAAGCATTTCTCGACAGATTTTTGCTCTATTTCAAACGTGTAGTGTTATATTAAATATTTTCACCATTTTCGCTTAAGGCGATGCCATAAGTAATGCAAAATCATGTGTTTTTGGTTTGAAAATGTGGTCGCCTAGAAATGTTTCAGATGCTTTAATTAAATACTGCGAGTAGAATACATCTTGGCCTTTGAAACAATCGAGTATTTTTTAGATAAGTCTTTTTATAAGCCCAGAAAAAAATAATGTAAAGGCCTATGAAAACTGCTTTAAAGTTCAAAATCTCCTGCTTAAGAACCCAATTTTCGGTTATTATTTTATTGTATAATGTGGCAAATTAAGTTATTTATAAAATTATCGAAAAAAAAAATATTTATGTCTGAACATCCACAAATAAAATAAAAGGCACTTTTTGGCAATTTTTTTCTTGCATAAATCAAAACAGGCGGATGGTGTTAAGCGGGAATTTAAACCTTATCGCCATCTACGTAAGGGTTGTTATTGATAGCGGCTCAATTTAAAATATTACACGATGTAGTGCATCGCCTTAATTATTATCATTTTTTGTAATATTAGCGCGCTCCCTCTAACATTTGTATCGTCATATCTCCTTTTCAAACCTTCTTTGAACGCTTAGTGCTTAGCCTTAAACAAACAACATGATGTCTTCCCAATGGAACTTCCGCCAGTATTTTACAAGGAAGTGATATACTGATATTATAGGTTATTGGTATCTATTACGAGTATTGTTGACATTTTGCTTCTGTATTCAATATATGAATGTTGGGAAATCCGTCCTATTAAAATCAGTATAATAATGCAATCTGTGTTGAAATTGCTGAAGTGAATGTGTCACAAAGGTAGTTAAACCTATAAATTTATAACAAACCTTTGAAATAGTAATTTATTGGGAAACTCGACTCGGAGTTGACTAACTTAGTTGGCCCTATTTTCCCTACTAGTCCAGTCAGTGGGGGATAAAAAAGGGCTCCACCTTGCAAAAGGTTAGGTAGTAGCGATTTTCACATATGTTGTTAAGATTGGGACTCTAAAGAAAAAAAAAAGTTTTCGACCTTGGGGGGGTCGAGCTCGACCCGCCATCTTGGATTGAAGGTGCCAAAATTTGGTTTTTTCAAAATAATTATGAAGTGGTTGATTTTAAAACCAAATTGTTGAAGGCAAACTTAAAGACAACTAAATTACCTACATTTTTTGTGGAATGTTTTTTTTAAAAATCTAATAGGTAACGAGTTACAGCGGTTGAAAGAAGAAAAATTTGACAAAAAATTGTAAAACTCCAGTTTTCTTGATAAATTTTGTACGAACATATTACACAATATCATTTTAACGTATTTTTACGTTACAATATACTTATATAGCATCATCCGTGTGCTCGATGACGTTGATTTGTTATAGTGGGATCCTAGTCTAAAGCTTCCTTAAATTCGAACTCGCCCCATTTCCTTTGTCGCTTTTCACTGAAGAAGGAATGCGCAAAGGTACGAAATCATCATTTTATGGTGTTTTCGAACAACTTCCAGAAGGCGTGCAACTTGAAGGTAGCAAAATTAATGTTGTGGATGGAGCTCATCTTTTACATAAAGTTGTATGGAATCGGAATGATTATTTTGGGTCAATTTGCGAGAAGTACGTTCACTATGTAAGAAATCACTATGGATCACATGCAGTCATTGTTTTCGATGGATACCTGCTTGATGATGGTGAAAAAAATACGAAAACCGCAGAAAGACTTCGCCGATCGAAGAAGCACATGTCTGCAGATGTTCTTTTCGATGAAATAATGCCAGTTCAAGTTTCACAAGAACGATTTTTAGCCAATGAAAATAACAAAGTCCGTCTGATTTCGATGCTTACAAAGCAATTTATACAGGATGATTTTACAGTTAAGCAGGCTGAAGAAGATGCTGATGAGTTGATTGTCAATACTGCGATTTCGTTGTGTTCATCATATGACGCTGTTTTCATTATTGGCGAAGACGTTGATCTCCTAGTTCTGCTGACAGCATTAGCACCACCCAAAAGTAGTATATATCTTCGCAAACCCGGGAGAGGCAAAACTTTTGAAATACTGTATTCCACGAATAGTGTGAAATACAAAGAGGCGGCTGAGAATATTCTGTTTCTTCATGCCTTTAGCGGCTGCGATACAACATCGTCCTTCTTCAACCAAGGAAAAACAAAATTTTGTTTGCTTGTGCAAAACGACACAAGACTCAATGCCATGATAGGAATCTTCAAACAACATGATGCAACACCAGAAGACATAGCAGTTGCAGGAACACGCTTTCTTGTTGCTTTGTACGGGGGTGACATGGATAAGGAAACCTTGGAAGAAGTACGCTACAAACGTTTCGCAAAGTCGACAGCAAAAAGCAAATTCAATCTTGCCTCGTTGCCAACAAAGAACGACGCTGCACGGTACCATGCATTTAGAACGTACCATCAAGTCCAAAAATGGTATGGAATCCGAAAAAATCAGAAAACTGGGGCTGGAAACGTGACACCAACGGGCTTGTTCCAGTAAGAATGACAAAGAAACCAGCACCCGAGACTTTATTAAAATTTATTTCATGCAATTGTAAAAAAGGATGCGGCGTTGCATGTAGCTGCAGGAAAGCTGGATTGAAGTGTTCTATTGTATGTGGGTGCTGTAATGGTCAAACATGCCGAAATTCGCCAGAGGTTCACATCGATGTCGAGGACGAAGAAGAAGAGATTTTGTCAATGGAAGCCCAGAATCTCAGTATCACAGGCAATGAGTTAGATGATGACATTGATGTTGAAGACTGTTATTAAGTAACATAATTTATAGTAACATAATTCATAGTAATGTAACATAATTTCGAAATCTACCATCGCTGGTATATCTGTGGAGCAGACCTACTGAAGATACAACAATAAAAAAATGCGCCATGTTCTTGACCTCATGGTGGTGTGGAAATGAGTTAGCAAAATTATTATAATTATGTAATGAATAACCCGAAAAAATTACAAAGTTGGGAATTTCATCATTTTTTAGAAAAATATTCACATTTCCGCCACTGTAACTCGTTGCCTATTAGATTTACAAAAAAAAACTTTGTACAAAAAATGTAGGTAATTTAGTTGTCTTTCAGATTGCTTTCAACAATTTGGTTGTAAAAACGACCACTTCACAATTATTTTGAAAAAAACAAATTTTGGCACCTTCAATCCAAGATGGCGGGTCGAGCTCGACCCTCCCAAGGTCGAAAACTTTTTTTTTTCCTTAGAGTCCCAATCTTAACAACATATATCAAAATCGCTACTACCTAACCTTTTGCAAGGTAAAACTCCCCACTGACTGGACTATACGTCTATTCTAGGTATTTGTTGCTCTAAGCCGTTCTTGATTGTGTTACTGATGTGATGTTATTTAAATATCTAAAATTTCGGTATTATTATAAAAATGATATAAATTTTATTTATTGATTCAGGTTTATTCAGGTTTCAACGACGGGTACTTAAGTTAGCTGGGTGGGTGGGATGTTTTTTGTACAAATCTACAGTTTTATTCCGATATTAAAAATTTTGCACACTTGACCTTCAAAACAAAAGCTACATTGAGAGAGATAAAATAACTCCCCCATCCTTTTTTCCCACTCCTTTAGCAGAATTTTGGCAAATGAAATTTTGTACACCTGACATAATAATTAAGGAGTGATTAGACAAAGTTAGGTGAGAAAACGATAGATCAGGAATTCGTTCTGAAGCAAAAATTATAATATATATATTTTTTAAATGTTGCACTTGTCGTATAAATAGTTCTGCTGTATTTTTCACGGCAATCTTTGATTCCAAAAGAATGACCCATGAATATAATTCTCCGATAATAACATACAGTTAGTAGTGGCTGTTAGCAGTCAGAAGATATATAACTCTCCGACTTACAGCAGAACTTCTGTGTTTTGTTGTTTTATTTCCATTAAATTTTCTGTCTATCGATACTTCATCCATATAGTTTTAGAAAGCGTAACGTCTGACAGGCCTGCAAGTCACAACAAACCCTTGTTAGAAAAACTACTCCAACTCAAAAGATCAAATCAATAACGTAAATCAGACAACTTCAACCAAACGAATGCTGGAGCATTATTACTCTCTGCCTTCATTTTGTTAGTACGTTTTTATTTTTATTGTATTGATTCCAGACCGGACTAAAGAACAAGTAAGGAAAACCATCCTAACGCAAAAGATTAAATCAATATAAATAATCAAACATCTTCAACCGAGCAAATGCTGACACATTTTTACTCTTGTCGTTTATTTTGTTAGTATGTTTGTATTTTTATTGTATTGATTCCAGTCGTATATATCAGATCAAGTACAAACGCTTATAAATGTGTCGACACTTATTGAAAAGTTGTGTATTTATACAATGACTTGTGGGATTAGACCTTGTCTTTATTGGGTGCCTTTGTGTGCGGTTTCTTGGAATTGATTGCTCGCGATCTGGTTTTACTTTGTGGGGCGGAGATCGAGTCAGTTTGCCGATTCTCCGCCGACGGGCGGCGGCAGCACCTATCGGACATTATCATTATTATTTGTGTGACCTTATCGAAGCGATTTACACAAAGAATTGAGAGAATAATGCCAACAATTTAATCGCGAATTATCTTATATTCTATTACCACATATTAGTGTTATTGTGTAGAAATGAGATCCCTGAGGTATGTGTGGAAAATCATGTGAAAAAAATGGAAAGAATGCAAGGCTGGTAAGCGGTACTTAGATGGTTTGGAAATACATATAGCGGATGAAATTACTGTAAAGAAAGGTAACGGAAGGGAGAAAAAGTCGGAGACATGACGCGATCACGCAAATCAAATACCTAAATCAGGCAATATCAAAAGTCAGAATAATCGAAGAGTACCTATGTCTGAATGTGAATTATGAATCGAGAAGTATGTGCCAAGAAAGAGTTGTGTGGTGGTCCATCATCTTTGCTTACCTCTAGTTAGACTGATATTATAACGGTACCCACACTAAAAATGATTACTTATTCATTATTATACCTTCATCATGCCTTTTTTTTATGCAGATGTAGTAGAAAGGATGGAACGCCATACTGTATGTATTCCTTGAGCCTCTCAAGGAAGACTCTGTGTTTTTAGTTACCGGGTCAGATCTAGTCTGGCATATTCTCATTTCTTCATCTATATTCATACATTCCAGCAATCTCATGACCTGCCTCAATTATAATTTGATTCACTCGCTCGTCTAGTGTTACCTTATTGGAAAGATCGTCACAGTACATAATAATATCATTGGCCGTGGGCATAGACATTCAAATTAATAGATGATCCAATCAGGGAAAGAGGAACAAACCAACTTGCCCGGAGTGACCGCCCCTCTTCCGGTGATTTGTCAACAGATGAATCTTACAGTACACAAGCCACTCCCATTGTAATATCACAAAAAGAATATCAGAAATAGAAAAAGTACAAAAAAGGTTTATGCGTTACCTGTATATAAGGGAATATACATACTATCCATTCCTGTATCCATTCTTGTTCTTAACAGGAATGCTCGATTTCAATACATTAGAAGCCAGCAGAATAATATTTTTAGGCAAACACTTTTTTAAGTTAATCTCTGGTACAATACACAATCCGCCTATGTTGAAAGAGGTTAACTTTTATGTCCCTAACAATTATACTCGAGGGAGATTCCATGCACTCTTATATGCTCCGAAAGCGAGGACTTCTGCCTTTCAGAACGCGCCAATAAACAGAGCGACTCAACTGCTTAACGATTCTGCATTAGCCATCGACATTTTCAATGTCACCTACAGACAATTATAACACACTTTTACAAATGTGTTATAATTTACCCACCTCACGCAATTTCAGCGTTGGCCCACCAGGCAATCGTGAACGAACATTCAGATCCTGCGCAGAAAAATCCCACAATGGACGGCGCTGAAAACCTTTGTCTTACTTTAGCAAACTTTACTTTTCTGTGCATGGTCGGGTTATTTTAAAGCCGCGCTCCGGTGGACATTTTTATTCAAATCGATCAAACCCTCCTGGTGTCAAAAATATGGTCACGTGGTTTGCCTCCAGCTCGTCGAAATGACACCCATATTTCAAGTCAGGACAAGTCTATCCATTTGCATATCTGTGGTCGTGGGTCAATTTTTTTTTACATATAGACACATATTGTTACTATATTATACACATAACTTATTAAAGACTGCCATTATATGGCCATGAGCCTAGTATGGCGGTCGAGAGTACACAAATAATAAATTTATAACTAGTAGTTTTGTGAACAGTAGACCTCGCGTAATGTTGATTATTCTGATTTGACAGCTCGTAACGCTCATGCGAACTCTGGCGGAGTAAAAAGGCTACCCAACACGGCTACCATCTTGACTGGATTGATCGGATACGGAACGCGAAAACAAATCTACAGGCAGACGGAACGCAAAGCTCTCGAGTTAAAACTGGACCGCTGAGCTCAGTCAAAAATAATAAAATAAAAATTATTTAAAAAATTGTAATTTAGTGTTCAGCACCTATGTATGTCATTTCTAAGTGTTGTCTCCTTTTTCAATTAAATATGACAATGATATATATACAGGGTGTATCGGCACGTACCCGACAAACTTTAACCAGCTATTCCTTAGCATATTTGGAGTAAAAAATCTTATGTGCACTTTGCTGTCCGGTAACGTTTTTTTAATAAAAAATTTACTATTCATATTTTCACCACATGTCACCACTGTTTTATCCTTTGATAAAGTTTGAAAACCCATCTGGCAAATATTTTATTCGAATTCCGTTGAATAATGCACGTGTGTACCTGTATTGGCGCACTTTTACAATCACAACGAAATGGCACGGCACCATTCGTCTCATTTTTAACTATTATTATTTAGTGTGTGCGAAAGAGCGAAGACGCTTTTTGACACACTTGCTTATAACAGCTGTTTAACACGAAACGCAATGCCAATGACAGTGATGTAGTGTGGAAATTTTATTTTTTTTTGTTTTTAATTGAAAAAAAATGCTACCGGACAGCAAAGTGCCCATAACATTTTTAACTCCAAATGTGCTAAGGAATAGCTGGTTAAAGTTTGTCGGGTTAGTGCCGATACACCCTGTATACAGGAATGATGAACAAAACCAGGTTTGTATTTTCTTTCGACGAAGAAAAAAATACTTATTAATTTTGTCATTAATAAAATTATTGTAAAGTATTTTATTTCAGTAATAGCAATCTGATTAATTGAGAAATCTCAATCGTGAAATCAATAATCGTTGCATCACCCGCAACCGCAAGCGGCGTTTCTTCTTTTTAGTCCTGTTTATACGCATCCTTAAATATCCCATATGATATTTTCTTATGTGAATATCGCACTAGCACTAGCATCTACGATTGGGCTATGTTGCTAGGTTGAAGGTAGTGGGCAGGGGAAGGAGAACCTTATCGAGTGCCTCACCCTTGTTTTGATTATTTAGATGTAGCATTTTCGCTAGTTTTTTCTGTCTTATTTCGATGAATAGTAATAATATTTTACACATCCACTAAACAATTAATTACGCTTTTATTGTGTATCTAAAATTATATTGTTAAATCGCCATCGAATTTGGTATTCGTTATCTTAAAAATTGATAAAATCAAAATGTAAATAACTTTGTTAAGTAGGTTAGGTTAGGTTAGGTTAGGTTAAACATAAAATTTCATTGTTTATAATGACTTTATATCACTTTTTAAAAGTGTGTTGAATTGTCACCGTGTTGAGTTATCATGGAACCAAATTAATTAATGTTCTACTGGTTTTGCTACCGGCGATATCGCATATCCTCCGTCATGACAACTCAAGAAACAAATTAATAATATTCGGTCATTTGAATCTGAACGGCCTTGAGCACTTGGTGACATTTTGCAAATTATTATTTGCAATATTCGCGTGTACAACAGTAGCTAGCAATACAGCGGCGGTCTCGACCAATTCGGATCGATCACTTTTATTATATGTTACATAATTTCGCCTAAATCAATAGTCTAGTAAAATCATTTCGTTTCTGATACAGTTTTATCGGAGAGTAAAATGATCACGCACCTGATCGAGTTTTCAACCAGATTTAATGACCAATCTAAATGTATGTTTATTTGTTTGTGCCCTTTGTTAGACTCCAAAACTACTGGACCGATTTAAATTATTTTAAAGTTTGTTCTTATTAATGTCAGGAGTTTTTAGAGAGTAGTTTGAATTGTAGAAGAAGTCGGGGACGTCCGAGGAAGACTTTACACATTATCTCTGTACGGGATTGGAGTGGAATAGTCGATATATTGTAGATTTTCTAAAGAAACAATGTCGTATTCAGTGGAAAATGGTAGAAAATGTTGCGGACGCACGGGAAAAATTTACCACTAACTCTTATTTCTGCACAGGGTATCGATTCTCCAATCCAGGCCATTGTATATACATTGGTCGACATTCTTATTCTTGAGTTGAGTCTTGTCGACGGTACATACTTAGATTCGCCAAACGTCAAAACTCATTCCACGCGAACAACGAGTGGGTCGAACCACTCGTTCGAGTGGATTGACTTCGTCGATAATCGAGGCCCTGGAATGATATACTTATGGAGTCGAATTTTAGTCGATATAATAATGTAGTTTTTTAAGAATAAAAAAGTAGATTTCATGATATTACATGAAGTGAATAGTAGAAAAGACAAGAACCAAATAATTATATTATTATATTGAATGAGGCGTACGTGATGAACGAAGAAAGAGGTGTATCACAATGTATGACTTGGAAGTGAATGGTTGTCTTTCAGCAGAGTGATACTGATTTATAAAATAAATAAAGTTACAAAGCATAACGCATGAATTATATTACACAGAAAACACACTTCTTTAACGGAGTGGAAGATACTCTCAGTATCGCCCTAATGTAAGACCACAATTTCAGAATCGAACCGTTAGTTGTTAAACGTAATTGCTTTTGTCCCAACCTTCGTCTTTCGCGTCTACTCTCCCTCCCCACTCCCTTCAGCTTATTTTCTGATGCCATGCATTGACTCCGGGCAGTTGGGACTCCAATGCGACATTAACATAAAAAATAACTATTATTTAGGGTTTCAGTATTGCACTCTTTAAATAAATCATATTCCTGTGGGTTTTGTTGATCATGGAGGTCTGATAAAATGCGCTGGGTGAGCGCACGGCTTTATCGGAATATTTAAGCAATATTGGCCCTACACACGATTCAATTTGATTTAGCGATTATATCGGTTGAATGGTTGTACCGCCAAAGCATCGAACCATTTTTGTCTTTTTCTTTTCGTGATAATAGTTAACGATGCTATTTAATAGAGCTACTGCAATTTTTTTGTTCTTATTATAGAATAGTAGCACGTTGCGTGTGTTCCAGAGACTAGTAACTGACAAAATTGTACCAATCGTCTGTACACCGTGAAAACTTATTGATATAAAATATTGCTAATTTATTTAAAATCTGGTCAATTATTTGTATTCCTGCTAAAAACGGGACTGCAGGCCTTTGACGAATGAATTAATTGACATTTATTTCATATCAAACTGTCGATAAAACACGTGTAATTAGGATGTCGGAACACGTGTTCTTAAAACTTCTAATGTTGTCGCATTTCGTAAGTATATTTATCAAGAAAAGCGCACCTTCTTGAACGCGTATACTGATACATTCTGAGTGGACTAATATTTTATTTTAACAGCAGTATTTTAATAATCAGCCTTACTTATTTTTCTCCGTGTATGCAACACTCGACGGTTATCACATTACAACGGTTAAACCTAACAAATGGAGTCGTCTGTAGGGCTTTTAGCGTGAAACAATTAGATCCGAGTGGGTGATCGCCCCCATGTGATACCCGCCCTGCCGGGAGGAGCACCAGTATGTCACGGCCTCGGCAGGAATTTGGCATTTGAGGCCGGTCCAGTGAGCGGTTAGCTGTTAGCTGATCGCTAAATGCCCAAAGAACTATAATAAACAATCAATCAAAATAGGAATCGTTTGCTTCAGCTTTGTCGTCATGAAATTAACGTAACTGTTTTAGCTCCAATTTTTCCTTCCAAAATTTGCAGGCATATTTGGAAATGGGAGTCAACTTAGAGTCAACTTCGTGTACCTGCCGGAGAAAACTTACTGATTGTAAAAATATCTAATTTATTGAGAATCTCTTTAAATTATTCACTATCGTTATTATATTACGAATTTACTAACAGTTTACCGGGAAGCGGCCTGCAGTCACGTTTTTCACCTGATTACCAATAATTTGAAGATTTTTTTTATTAAATCACCAATACTTATATTTCTCCGTATAATATAATACATATATAATACTTGGATTATTTATGTAGCGCCGTTTTCATAAAAAATCACCTCAAGTGCGCTGTACATTTTTTTCTAGGGCTCTATCATTATTGTGTAACTATTTATTTATTTATTTATTTATTAATGTTAAGTTAGCTCACATCTTCGTGTGTGCTAATAGTTTTATAAACATATAAACATGTACATTGTTTGGCAAACATAATCTTTCTTTAAATATTTCAATAAAGTCACAAAAAAAGAAACATTAATAATTGAGATAGACATATTTTCTTAATTCATTTTTGAACTTATTAATATTTTCTATCACAGCAATTTCCTTCGGGATTTTGTTATAGAGTTGAACGGTCTGGTACATCAGAGATTTTTGGGTGCTTGTTTTTTTTCTTGTTGGCAATCTAATTTGCTTAGAATTTCTCGTCCCGTGTCCGTGTATCTCGTTATTGTAATTTATTTTTCTTTTCAGTTCCTTAGACATCATCCCTAAGTTAATTTTATGTATAAAAATAAGTACATTCAAATACACAGTTTGCTTCACCGTCAAAATATTCAGCTCCTTTAACATGTCTCTTATCCTTGTGTATATGTTGCGCTTAAGTATTATTCGCATTGCTTTATTTTAGATAGTATAGATACTATAGATAACTATCTGGCGTTTACCAGGCGTTGCTCGACTTTTCTCTAGTTTGTATAAATATAATATTCATGTATTATATATAAACCTTCCGGAAGAAATTCTCTAAATGACAGTGAAAACTCTGTTGCATAGTTTAGAAGAAATAAGTGCACAAACAGACAGCGCGGATATATATTTCTCTTTGAATGTATGATGTATATTATTTTTTTTATATTATAAATTGAAGGCCTCAGCACCGATAAGTCTTCCAGTGAGGCCAACATTACTGGATAACTATGAAATGTAAAAAAAATATTGTACCAAAAAAAAATAAAAAAACCGTCGTGTCCCTAAAAAGAACAGTTGTATAAAATACTACATCTTAAACTTTATTTAATTATGCAATGGTGTCTGTTTATGCACAGTAATTGAACATGCAATCATTCGATAGATAAGATGATATGGCCCCCGGTGTTGGACCGGAATGATAACGCTGATAAGATTCTATAAATAAGACAGAATAAAAATTATCCGTGTCAGCATCACACATAACACTACAAATAATAATATATATCACTGTACTTTCTTCCTATTCTTCCCATTCGTCCATTCTCTCTTTATACTGATATTATCATCTGCTCGTAAGCAATGAAATGTAATACACGAGATGACAATCATCTGAACAATGTAATCTGAGCCAATGCTTAGTTAATTCAAACTTAACGTAAGGAATAGTTACTTTATTTATAATCTGAGCCAATACTTGGTTAATTAAAACTTAACGTAAGGAATAGTTACTGCATTTATAAGCTGTGCCAATGCTCAGTTAAAACTTAACGTATGGAATAGTTGCTATATTTATAATCTCAGCCAATGCTTAGTTAATTAAAACTTAACGTAAGGAACGGTTAGTATATTAATAATCTGAGCCAATGCTTAGTTAAAACTTAACGTAGGGAATAGTTGATATATTTATAATCTGAGCCAATGCTTAGTTAATTAAACCTAACGTAAGGAACAGTTACTATATTTATAATCTGAGCCAATACTTGGTTAATTAAAACTTAACATAAGGAATAGTTACTATATTTACAATCTGAGCCAATACTTGGTTAATTAAAACTTTACGTAAATAATAATTACTATATTTATTATTTTTCACGAAAAGCTCGCTATTATAAATACGGTTGTGTGTCTGTAACTCCGATTGAATGAACTCTAGAACTCGAATTTGCTTGGAAATTGAATGTCTTTTTCAAAATTGGAACGGTTTATTTGAATAAATTCAGACAAGCGATACATTACCTACCTATATGTATAAATATTTTTTTTTTTCAAAATTTGAATTATTATATCGTGATTTTTCACGGATCTGCGCAAAAATTTTAATAATTTCAGTTTTGAAAAATGTTTCTAAAAGGAATTTTTCGATTTAATTTTATATTTCCGTGCGTCTATGTTTTTATTCACCTTATCGTTCCAATCTCTCTTATTCTATATCTCTGGTTTCTCTGCTAACACCACTTACTTCTCAATTCACCCCGCGATCTCTTTTATGCTATACCGCCGCCGTTATATCTCTATCCACGTCCCGAGAATTTTCATTATTTTATTTTCCCTTACCCCCTGCGAAGGTGCAAAGACTGTTAGGGGTCATCCACACTCTCAGCTGAGATGCGAATTCGAGTTTATCTGTGAAGTAGGTACTGTCTTATCTTTGTTTAACGCTGTATCTATTTTTTCTCAATTCAAGATAAGATAGCGATAAAGGTAATCTAATCACAAGTTATAGAAAACTGAATTTGAAAAGGAATGGTTTCTCTTTATGTTTTCTGTAAGAGTCTAAAGTTCCCCGAGCTAGTGAGACGATTTTATCCTCACTTAAAGTAAAAAGAAGATTTGGAAAGCACGGTTCTATTGACTATGACTTTTACATTAGCTCTACACAGGAGGCCCAGAGGAAAATGATTTCCCTTAGGGCCTATGTCATCTTAAAAGATGCTATGTGGTGGGGAAGGAAAGGAAGGAGAGTAAGTTCTGGGAAGGAAAGAGGTATGAGGGGTGGGTAGGAATCTGGGGGTCATTATGACCAGAAGTGACAGACGTATCCATTCCTTCAACTGCGGTGCATTCGATGGTTCGAGAGAGTCCGGCCGGTAAGGTCAAAATGCCTCCCTCAACTAGTCTCTCTCGATGCATCAGGTGGGCAGATGCATCCGCCGCCCAGACCCAAACAAACCTTACCCCATGAGCCCGGGCACCCCTGCTAAGTCACCAAAGTAACGAACCACTTGGGGCGACCTATGGGAGAGGTGGTTGTTATCCAATAATGGTTCCCAGGGCGGCGTATTCTTGGAGAAAAAGATTTTATGCATTAAGTACATCGATATATTGTAATACTTGGCCGATGATTAAGTACCATAATTAGGGGAGCAGTGGTAAGAAGAAGCCGCGTTTTGAAAGGATCGGTAGCTCCCAAACGCATTCTGTAGTACCGACGATTGATTTTACAATTTATTTATTTGTTTTATTTTGTCGTGTGACAGCGGGCAACCAAAGTAAAAAATGCGTTTGTTCAAAGTTTTTGCCGCTTAAAACAGTATTTTGACTTTAACTTTGTGGATTTACGACATAATCTGTGGTGAGTTGAATTTATTGCTGCTAGAATTAAATACAATCAGAATACGGTTTGTGTACAGATTAAAATAACATTTTTTTTTATTATTATCAAGTGTGTGTTTGATTTTGAACCAATTTAATATTAGCGAATGTATTATAGATCCAATCGAATTGGCTTAAAGTAAAAATATGACGTATAGAAAAAAAAGTGGCCCCTTCATGTCACCTCTCCCCAACAGTGAACAATGTAGAGGATTTTCGATAATTATACAAATTACTAAATCACATCGGAGATAACAATAAGATAAGCACATTATCCTGGTCACCTAATGAGGGTAACCAAGCATAAGGTCATCCAACTGATTATCCAGGGGAAGATCGTAGGAAGACATAGTAGAGGAGGATTCCTCACCTCGTAGCTTCGAAACTATGGCGACGTCTCATTAAGAGATGATGATGTGATCACTAAGTAAATTTATATCTTACGATGGGTAGATAATAAATATTCTTGTAATTATACAATTTACCATCTCGGAAGGTAAAGATAATGATTAAATAATGCATATATCCTTTTATGTTTGTTTTTAATTGAAAAAAAATCAACGAACATCAAAATTACATCCAAATATTTTACTCCGAATATGCTAAGGAATCACTGGTTACACCCGGTATACACTCGTATATGCATATCGACATAATCATGCTATTTCACTCATACATGAATGTTTTTGTTATACCTTAAGACACATGTTCATTGCAGAAACTAACAGGTGCCGTTTTTACACTCTGTATATATATGCATATCGACATAATCATGCTATTTCATTCATACGTTAATGTTTTTGTAATACCTTAAGACACACGTTCATTGCAGAAATTAACAGGTGCCGTTTTTACACCCTGTATTTATTTGAATATCGACATAATCATGCTATTTCATTCATACTTGAATGTTTTTGTCATACCTTAAGACACACGTTCATTGCAGAAATTAACAGGTGCCGTTTGTACCCGTCGACAACCTCCCGACTGTTGCTTCTCGACCAGTCTAGCCGTGTAAATCGAAAGAGTTTCGCCTTTTTTCTACGAAAATTTTGCTTGAAATGTATAATTCTAAACTGATTGAGTTACTTCATTTTCTAAACACTGGTTCATTATCCAAAAAACGTCTATGAACAATAATATTTTGAAATTCGTCTCGTTCCATTGCCGAGAACCTACTTACATCGAACGACGAGGTTCAATTCTCTTTTTTTCAGTATCCCCCATGGCGTTAAGTAGCGACTGAAAACCATAGGAAGTCGTACAAGCGACTCGGATCGCGCGACTATAGACGTTTCAGTCGTTGCTTGGGAACGCCACCTTTACGTGGGCAATTCTGAATCTGGGCTACAGTCCTCAGAATGAACTTTGCTAAACCACAACAGGGGAGAGCGTCAGAACAACAAAGACCAGTATTTGAAAGTAGAATGTATCTACTAGAAGTTTCGATTATTTTTATTTGAAGTCTCTGTTTTGTCTTAAAATATTTATTTACTAATTATGCTACTTATTATGCTGCGTACATACACGATAAAAACACTTGCGAGTCCAGCCACGAATTACGGGAAAGGAGCGAAGTAACCGCAAGTGACGTTTTGCGCCATTTGCGGGTGCTTCGTTCCTTTCCCTTAAGGGAAAGCTACAAGCCAAAAATGTGTATATTCTTGGTATACCTTATATTGTAGGTAATAGGCATTAAAATCGCTTGACAAACGGAGTCTAGAAACGTTCGATTTCAAGCACAAAACTGGTGTTTATATATTTTGTAAATAATTTTATAAGAAAGCAAAAACTTTGACCAAGTGAAACTGTCACAGATAATCTTAGCTACAATACTATATTTTTTTAAATTTGTTTGCTTTACGTGTTCATACATTTATATTGATAAAATATCTTTTTTAGTAGTTTAAATTTATAATTTTTATTGAATAATTTATTATTTTATTTGTATTATTCCACTCAAGCGAAACGGTAGGAAAACCTTAAATTTATCTAAAGCATATTTTTTGTATTCATAATGTACACAAATTCGTTTTAAAGATTAATCAAAATAGTGATTTAGAATTAAACTTCGCCTTAACTCGTGTTTCAACTCGGAAATTTGACTCGTGTTATACACGTCCTTATGGAACAGTTTTGCATTCAAGCTACGAAATATTTGTAATAATGTCATTTTTCTTTAACAAGATTTATTTATATGACAAATGAAAACGCTTTTTAATTTTTAAAGATGATTTTAAAATGTCTTTGTTAGGATTGGATCTAAACCCGTTTAGGTGAGCCTTAATTCAACAGACCACCTTTTCTGCGTATCTGTTGACATTTTGTCCCTTTTCCCCGACCTTCCAAAGGTTTATGTCCTTTACATATTTCTCTGGGCGGTTCGAAGGATCGATCGGCCGCCCTGGCGACGCGCGACGGATGGGGGTTAACTCTCGGTCCAAGGGGTGTTTCTTCCCGTAGTAAACTGTGAGATCGTCACCCTCTGCTTCTTATTATTCTCGGAAGCAGGAAAGAATTACGTATCAACATTTGCCGTAAATATACAGGTACAAGGGACACGGTCATTAAGTTAATAATCACATTTTATTTCAAAAATAATTTGGATATCAATGAGAAACAACTAATTCAGTAACCAGAAATGGAAAATAATGCATTCTAAAAGCTATTTCGTATGTTTTTGTGGAAAAAGGCGCGCTATAATGATTAATTATTATGAAAACAGAAACCTTAATAGGCAACTAACTTGTGAACGCAAACAATAGTTATATTTTCCTTTTAAAAAAATCGCAAATTCACTTTGTGGTGTTAATTTAATGAAAATATGTATACAATAATATACATATTTTCGAATAATCGAAACATGTCGATTATTTTGTATAGTAATAATAATAATAATTGGATGACTTGTATAGCGCCGTTTTTGTGCAAAATCACCTCAAGGGCGCTGTACAAACTTATAAAACATTTCTACAGTGATCTATGTTATTACTTAACTATTTATGGAGATAATATGCAGTACAATACTTACCTGGTAGGTCACTTGAGATTAACACTTAATTAACATTATCTAGTTGTTTATCAGCGAAATTTAGATACAGAATTTTGGACATATTTGGAAAATTATGTAATAATAAATCATTGGCTTCGAAACATGACAATTATTTTGTATGTAATAATATATCATTGGCTTCGAAACATGTCGATTATTTTGTATATAATAATATATCATTGGCTTCGAAACATGACAATTATTTTGTATGTAATAAGTAATAATATATCATTGGCTTCGAAACATGTCGACGATTTTGATTCACCCTTCAGGGCAATTTGTTCGCTTTTGGGAACGACTTATTATTTTTATATGAAACAACAAAAAAGTGAGGCGACGGTGACGTTTTTAATACATTTGTCTAAAAAATGCATTCATTTTTTTTTCGTTATCAGTAATTTTATTTACAAAAACGTAAGATGAAGAATATTTTGTGTTCGCATTCAAAAATTTTATGTTTCACAATTTATACTTTTACTTATAATAATAAAGTTTATTTGTTTTCGGATACGTTCAAAAATATTCCACTTATTTTGATTTTATTGCAAAGCGGAAATACTAATACTAAAAAACTTTTTTTAAGTTTTACACAACTGATAAACAACCATTTGCCATGCATTAATGGTAGTTTATCAGTTGTGTAAAATTTGAAACACGTTCATTAGTAAGGGCCAAAGTGATTTATTTTCATTAAATGTGAAATTGTTTGCCTACATAATTACAATCAATATTTGAAGAATGGAAAAAATATACCCATCGAACATCACATCGTTTCTTCCACTAGGTTAATTCTCAATTGGTAAAAATATCATTCACAATATTCCCATTAGTTGTCATCAGTGTCAATATAACTGTCAACAACCCCAATAAAACCCCCGCACTTACAACTTACAACTTACCCCACGAAGTAAATACGAAGCTGAAGTCTTGTAAATAAACAAATTAAGATATTAATCAATTTCATATTGTTTTTGTACTGACAGTTCACTAGATGACGTATTTGACTACGCACAATAATATAATATTTGTATTGATATGAAAACCTTTTGTTTACCTGCGTATTTCCACGCCCTCTTGCGGTATAATAGTATTATTATTTATTTCGCCGACAAGCCATCAATCAATGTAAAATATGCCAGACGTCCTTGGCCGGAACCGAACCGGTAAACAAACGATTTGGCTTTGGGTGCCTAAGGGTGAACTTGCTTCTTTTGACTTCTATCAGTTTTTTTAAGCTTCGTTCAGACCGGGAGTTTTTTTGTGGGAAGAAACAAAAAATATCACGCAATCAAGGTTCAATTTATCTACTAAATGTATAATATAATGATAGTAATTAGTGTTTTACTATCTTTTTTTGTAACAAATATAGATAGTGATATTCTCACTGGGATCTCCTGTGCTGAGGATTTAATTTAAATATTATTAAAAATTAGTTATATGGATATTATGAATACGCGTTGCTGTGGCTCAGTATTTGTGTGCAGATAGACAAACAATAGCGCGTGTTGCTTTTACGTCCAATAGATGGCGCTTTTTTTGAAAATCATGCTATTACCTGTCACAGGTGACATCTGGTATATAAAAACACAAGCGTATTCGAAAGCAAAGTTGTGTCAAAATTTCAAAGGCGATTGATCTTTCGTAGATTTAAGATTTTTAACAAACGATCATTAAAATTTTTATTCATATTGATTTCTGATCTCCCTACGTTTTGCATCCAGCTTTTTGTTTGAGATATAAATTTTATAATATTGTTGCGAGTTTTGAATGAGAGTGGGATTTTGTTGTAGAGTTTAGTACATAGAATTTGAAGCTTTTTTTCCCCAAATTTATTTATAGCTGCTTGTTGTATGTATATACTTTTGACCCTTTTTTTCTAACATATGTGTTAGTTGTTATTTCTTGTGTTTTCTATTTTAAAGGAGTATTGTTTTAGAGTAGAGTTAATTTATAAGTCCCCCATCATTGCGCAAGCCACATATTCCGCTTTTAATGCTGATAGTAGGAGTTATTCAAAAATTGTCAGATTATTCGTAACCGTTGAATATTTGTCTTGCTTTAAAAAAACGTTTTACAGTCTAGACACGAAATGAGAAAACTGTTATATAGATTCAATCAGTTGCGACTCGTGACTCGAGTATGCTAGAGTTGAAATATTGCAAAATAATACATTATTTAATGTTGGTGTAGCCGAAAATGTTTTATTTTATTATTTTTATTATTTTTTTTTTAAATATGCATATTTTTCAGTAAACTAACCTAACTGAAAGAATACGGAAAATATTCACACATTTATTTATTTATTTTGGTCTCTAACGCGCTATTAACAACTTTGCTGTCAATTTAAATATCATATTCATTATTATTTTTAGGAATGTAAATGTAAACAAATGTACTGTTATTATTTTTAATGATAAACTAATGTTGTGAAAAAAAGATTTTTTTAGTAGTTTACATTTATATTTTTTATTGAGTAATTTATTTTTTTATTTGTATTCTACTCAATCGAAACGATAGGAAAACCTTCAATTTATCTAAAGCATAATTTTTGGTATTCATAATGTACACAAATTTGTTATAAAGATTAATCAAAATAGTGATTTGGCATTAAGCTTCGCTTTAAGATTCTGATATTTACGGAATGTCGGTTATGTTTTACTGCATAGGTTATTTCAATGTTCATTACCGCGTGGTGCATATGCATTTATGATTATAACTTATAGCATTTTTTTACTAGCTGTCGTAAATTTTTATTAATTAGTACTTATATTGACAACCATATTAGACTTTTATTAAATACATAAAAGTAAATAATAATAATTTAGTTATTATGTATGGTAATAATAATAATAATAATAATATGGATGATTTGTATAGCGCCGCTTTTGTGCTAAATCATCTTAAGGCGCTGTAGTGTCATGTCTTTCAATTACTAGTATTATTTAGATTCCCATTTGCAATGTGTGTTATAGGAGACTTCTAGATTACAGGTCCGTCTAGATTACTAGATATTTTATCTTCTGTTGATTGTCTGTGTGTGACTACATATAGAATGTCTGTGGCGGACGGGCGGCGTCGATTTGATTTGTATACATATCTACAGTTTTATTCAGAGTTTGATGAAAATTTGCACATTTGACCTACAAAACAAGAGGAAGGTCACTGTCCCTCATCCCGTTTTCCTACCCCCTAAAGCAATATTTTGATGCTTCTCGACGATTTTTTGAGCATTTGACGTGCAAAATACAACGAAAATTACTGTCTACATCTGATTTTGAAAAATTCTGCATAAAGCCCAGGTGACGCCGGGGAGATCAGCTAGTTTACGATAAAGAATTACCAAGTATTCTTACTGGACTGACGTCCTTCCTAGTTGAGTCTCTAACATATCTGGCGAAACAGTTTTAACACTGCGCTCCGCTTTCTACGATCGGCTAGGGTTCGGAATCTCAATCGGAACCTGACGTGCGCGGTCCGCGTGCTGTACAAGCAATTCCACCTGTGATTAATTGATACAACTAACTTTACCTTATTAGCGACACTACAGGTAGTAAGTACGATATTATTAAGCACAATATATGTTTTAGATTGTAAAATATTTTAATTTATTGCTTGAGTCAAATTTCTTGATAGGTAGTTATATTAATTTTAGTTTTTGGTGTCATTTCCGTCTTTTCCGTGTTGTTTTTCCTAAATGCATTTTTTTCAAGTATAAAGATTAAATTCCGAACGATTAATGCGCTCGTATGCTTCGATTATGACCATATTAAAGTGGTGACCGAATAACTCATCAAAATGACAGTTCAACACATCTTTAAAAGGTTATATAAAGTCACGAAAAGTGATGACACAAAAACTAAGTTAAATAGGTTAGGTTTATATGTTAGAATTTTTCATCGCTTTAAATGACTTTATACCATTAAAGGTGTGTTGAATTGTTATTGTGTTGAGTTATTACGGGACCCACTAAAGAAGTTCCGAAAGATCTCGCACGTACGTCATCGACGATTGACCTCCTCTTTCTCACGCGTCTTATGGTAGAACGAAAAATACAGAAGATACCAGAACGATGACGTCACGTACGTACTCTCTCTGGGGCTGGTAGTTCCTCACACCTGCGACAATAGGTTTATATTAAAAAGGTTTATTGATCTCCCGGGCCCCATTTTAGAACAAATGATTAACAATAGATTATTGTAAATATATTATTGTTACTAATTTTTACAGCCTTCTGGCATCAGTTTCGAAAACAGGCAATATCTGCTTCACCCACCGGTGCTTCTCCTTTATTTATTCTGATTCCCCATTGCAGTGATAGGGAACCTATGAAACGCGAACCCTTTTTTGTGACACAATTTTAAATATCCATAGAAGCCATTTTTCAAAATGTCGAAGAGAGCGGTAACGAGTAGATGAATATAAATGTAACGAGTAGATGAATGTTCATATACTGTAATTTTAAACAAACGTAATCTGAAAAAAATAATCTCGTGTTATACGTTAAATTGGAAGAATTTGTTGATTTTATAGGTCTTCCGACAGTTATTTCGTTAATGAGTTTTCTACAATGGAAAGTAAAACCTCGTTCACACGATAATTCACGATATTATTTTCACATTGTTCCAAATAGTACGCGAGTCCTTCTACAAGACATCACGTAAAAATTAACGTGAACGTGACGCGTAAACTATGCAACGTTTCGCCTGTTTACGGCAAAGATCCCGTTCCGGCAGTTTACCGTACGGAGCGATCGTCTATACCCCAAATAAATATTGGAGCCACAAAATCTGACAAATAAGATATTTTTTTTAATATAGCTTATCTTGATAATTTTGTTAAGGCGATGCCATACGTAGTAATGCAAAATCATGTGTTTTTGGTTTGAAAATTTGGTCCCCTAGAAATGTTACAGATGCTTTAATTAAATACTGCGAGTAGAATACATCTTGGCCTTTGAAATAATCGAGTATTTTTTAGATAAGTCTTTTTATAAGCCCAGAAAAAAATAATGTAAAGGCCTTTGAAAACTGCTTTAAAGTTCAAAATCTCCTACTTACGAACCCTTTTTCGGATATGATTTTATTGTATAATGTGGCAAATTAAGTTATTTATAAAATGTCGAAAAAAAATGTATGCCTGAACATCCACAAAATAAAATAAAAGGCACTTTTTGGCCATGTTTTTTTCTTGCATAAATCAAAACAGGCGGAAGGTGTTTAGCGGGAATTCAAACCTTATCGCCATCTACGTAAGGGTTGTTAATGATAGCGGCTCAATTTAAAATATTACACGACGTAGTGCATCGCCTTAATACAGATTGACGTTTCAAGTTAGTTTTACCACGGTAGTAATAATCAAATAAATGAATATTTTAGTCCTATTCTGTAATTATTTACAATAGACCGATCTAGTCTTTCCAGAAATCCTTTAATTACCCCTCCACCTCTCACTCCAACACCTAGAATATCAATATTGTATATCTTTTAAGAGTTTTAATATTCTCCTGGTGAAGGAAGGGTACTTCTGAAACCGAGAGTGTAATTAAAATACAAAACAAATTTATGTGTTCTATTGTACAATACATACTATTGATACCTATTGAAAACCTTTATTTAATCTGTCTGACAAACTGCTCGTAAATAACAAATGAAAACTACCAGCCCCCATCAATCAACAATAGAAAGTTATAATTACATATTATAGTGTGTGATAAATGAGTGTGGTATTGTAAGCAATGTGACATATTATAGAAAGATTATCTGCACATCAGCGACCTAGCAGGTCATTTAAAATTAGAAAGCCATATATAATAACATATTATCAAGTCGAAATATAAAATAGTATTTCCTACACCTATTATAACAGTGGGACTACACTGAACATGTACAATTTCCTACAGAGAAGACATAATATAGATTAGGAAAGGCGAATATGTGACACTTTTTGTTGGTACAAATAAGATCTCGGTTTTCAATGCTTGCTCTTTATTAGTCTGCATGCAGATATTTTTTTATCTATATCTCCGTAGCACAGCTTTACTTGTCTTGTGCAACAAGCAGGATGCAAGTAACTCCGGCTTGTCTTGTCGTGTTATTTTTCAGTTTCAGTGCCGATAAATCGGCGTTTATTGAAATATTGTTAACCGTTTCATGCAATGTAACATAAGTATCTGCGATAATTAAATCGCATAATTAAATTTTACTCACTAGGTTTAACATAAAACCTATTCTGAGGTATTTACGTTTTCATTTTGTTTTGTTACATTAAGGTTAAACGCAACGCTCGTTGTATTCTACGTGTTCACAGATGTCGTTAATTAATTAATTTTGTTTAAATACGCTTTTGCAAGGTATTGCTTTACAATATTAAGACAAATCATTTGTTTGCGCCCGTATATACGCAATATGAATATGAATCAATAGTTTTGTTCGTTTAAAGACTTAATTCTTTCGAGAAAGGCACACAAATACAATATTTTACCGATGATTCAATCCAATATTGTATTTGTATGCCTTTCTCGATAGAATTGAGTTTTTATATGGACAAAACTATTTATTCATATTCATATTGCGTATATGAGGGCGCAAACAAATAATTTGTCTTAATACTGTAAAGCAATACCTTGCAAAAGCGTATTTAAACCAAATTAATTAATTAACGCCATCTGTGAACACGTAGAATACAACGAGCGTTGCGTTTAACCTTAAGCTAGCGTAGTAAGTAGGGAAATATTTTGTTTTGTTACATTAAGCTAGCGTAGTAAGTAGGGAAATATTTTTTATTCACTATTAGCTTTCGTTCTTCATTTTATTTATTTATTTATTTATTTATTTTTTAAGACATACACAGTACAATAAGATACAGTTAGATAAATTTAGTTATTACATAGTTGTAGTACCTATTACGTATGTCCATAAAATATCATTACGTAATTTCGCCTGAGATTGTTATAAAAGGAAGGAAGTGTGTGGATAATAATAAAAATGATAAATAATAATAGTAATAAATGAATTGAAAACAAGAATTATAATAAGCTCACGAATTGTAATTGACTGTTAATATGTACATAGGAGTTTTGAAAAATGATGTGAAAATATTTTTGAAATATGTCATGCCAAGAAATTTAATAATTATAATAAGCTCACGAATTGTAATTGACTGTTAATATGTACATAGGAGTTTTGAAAAATGATGTGAAAATATTTTTGAAATATGTCATGCTAAGAAATTTAATAAGTTAGTTTTGTATGTTAGAAAGGAATCATGAAAGATGTCTAAATGTAGTAATTTTTCGTAATGGGTGTATGTTGTGATTGCGCGAGTAATTACTGAGTTGTTTGCTGCATTGGTATTGTTGGCTTCAATATGAAAAAGTGTAGTGTGCCTGGTACGCCTTGTTGGAACATTTAAACCAATGACGGATAGCAATTCGGGACTATCTATTTTATTATTTAGCAGATTATGTAGAAACAACAGGTCTGACAATGTGCGTCTTTTTTGTAAAGTTAACATATTATTTGTAGTTTTGTTGTATTTCTTGAGCAAATGTTTCGAAAATTTATTCTGTATACTTTCTACTAAATCTATGTATACCT
Organism: Hesperophylax consimilis; assembly: GCF_061612785.1. Taxonomy (NCBI): domain Eukaryota; kingdom Metazoa; phylum Arthropoda; class Insecta; order Trichoptera; family Limnephilidae; genus Hesperophylax; species Hesperophylax consimilis. The sequence continues at coordinate 25,080,068 of NC_142856.1, read as the reverse complement.
TATATTGAGGATTCCATATTGTGGAAGCATACTCCAGTGGACTTCTGACCAATGAACAAAACAAAATTTTCAGAGTCTTAGCACTTTTGAAAACTTTGCATATTCGTAATAAGAAACCTAGCATTCTGTAGGATTTTGAAATAATGTGTTCAATGTGCTTGTCAAAAATTAATTTGCTATCTAAGTAAACACCTAGATCTTTACACGTAGACATAGGTTGTAAAGGTTTGTTATTCAAGTTGTATGGATATATGATTTTGTTTTTATTTCTAGTAAATGTAATCGAGTGACACTTAGATATGTTTAAGGACAATAAATTTGATTCACAATATACGCACAAATTATCAAGATTGCTTTGCAATTCCATACAATCGGGTAAACTCTGTATAGCTTTATAAATTTTCATGTCATCCGCGTATAAAACAAAGTAACTATTTTTAAAGCATACGTAAATGTCATTTATATAAATATTAAATAAGAGTGGTCCAAGATGCGATCCCTGGGGCACACCTGAGACGATTTCCGTTAAGCAAGATGCAAAACCATTGACAACCGTGATTTGATGCCGATTATTGACGTATGATGCGATCCATCTATAGAGGTCACCGTGAATTCCTAGACCTAATAACTTTTGTAAAAGAATATAATGATTAACGCGGTCAAATGCTTTAGAATGATCCGTATAAATGGCATCTACCTGGCATCGCATATCCATTTGAGCATGAAGAAAATTTGTAAAAAATGCAAGATTTGAAGTTGTGGAGTGATTTTTCATAAAGCCGTGTTGATTATTTAAGAGTGAGGGTGAGATAGTAGAATATAATTGATCGTAAACAATTTTTTCCAATACTTTACTTAGTATCGGTAATTTGGATATAGGTCGATAGTTCGAGACATCATTTTTACTGCCATTTTTATATATTGGGGTAATCAAGGCTGTTTTCCACTTGTCGGGAAATGTTCCTTCAGATAGCGATAGTTTGAAAATAACAGAAATGGGGGGTGTCAATTGTTTACTACAATAATTTATGAAGATCCCTGGAAGTTGATCATCCCCTGGCCCCTTTTTGATATCAATGGACTTAAGGTATTTGAATGTGATGTCTTCATTGATCTCGATTGAGTTGATTATGCTATTTGAATTAGAGCAAAGGCTGGCATTGCTTGTATGTGCAGGTTGAGCATTCGAAAATACAGATCCAAAATACTCAGAAAATAAGTTGGCTACTCCTCTACTGTCATTAGCAGTTTTTTCACCGTAAATCATATGATCAGGGATGGCAGGAGATTTTCTTTGAGAATTGACGTAGGACCATATTTTTTTAACATTATGCTGTATACCGGATTCTATTGTAGAAATGTAGGTTTTGTAAGCTGCTGAAGCGACTGTTTTTTGCCTTTTGCGAAGCAATGAAAATGAGAGATAATCAAGGGGGTTCCGATAACGCTTCCATTTTCTAAAGAATTTTAATTTTTCGTTTGTTATTTTTATTAAGGCTGCCGTGTACCATAGTGGGTATTTTCCAGATTTCACGACTTTCTTAGGAATAAACGCTTCGATAATCTGTTCAATTATAACATAAAACGAATTTAACGCTGTATTTACATCCGGTGCATTTATAACGGTTGACCAGTCGGTTTCTTTCAGTCTCTCATTGATCTCTGCATAATCTGCTTTATGGAATAATTTTATTGTTCGAGGAATTGAGAGGGTTGCAATAGTGGATGGAAATTCTAGTTCTACAATCAATGATTTATGATGAGCATCTTCTTTAACTAATGGGTGGTCGGCAAGCGACACATTAACTGAAGTGTTACAAAAGACGAGGTCCAAAATTCGACCGTATTTGTTAGGTAAATGGTTAAATTGGGTTAAATTTGCAAAAGATAAGCAGTTAAGTAACGCGAGTGCCCATCGATCTCTATTACTTGGCATTTGTTGATTATTCCATTCGATATTGGGCATGTTATAGTCGCCAATGATTAAAAACTTGTCATTGGGAAAACGGATTGTTAAGTCAGAAATAGTATTGGTATGACTGGTAAATAATGCTAATCTTTCTGATGATGTTAATTTTGGACCGACGCTAGGTAAATACACGCAGCACATATGAATATTATAACAATGACGATTCGATTTTGATGTATTGACAGTTATCCAGATATCCTCAGCGTCTGATTTCCAAGAGCGAGGGGTAACAAAAAATTCTTTTTTAATTCCTATGAGTACGCCTCCGCCAGTTGATTTACTAGTTCGGTGTATATCCCTATCATTTCTGTAAACAGAATAGCGATTATCAAATAATTCCTCATCTCGGATACTATCAATTAACCAACTTTCGGTAATGAAGATCAAATCATAATTATTGAGCAGTATATTTTGATGAAATTCCTGTGTTTTCGAGCGCAAACCTCTTGAATTTTGATAAAAAATTATTAATGAATCATACATTGAGAATTTTCGGTAATTACATTATTATGTTCGGTTTCTGTAGAATATATTTGAAGAATATTATATTCTAGAGTTATGTTATTAGTCATGAGTCCACTGGGCTTAGCAAAGCACAACATACTATTAATATCAATTAAAGTGAGTGAGTATATTATAGAATGTAGTAGTGAGCAGTTAGTGTAATTATTAGCATGTGGGGTTAATGTAAAAATAAAGTAGTCGTAGTCTATTCATAAAGTAGTCGTAGTCTATTATTCCCAGGATTCCCGGGTTTTACACATAGATTTTCGAAATCATTTCGATTTAGATCTATGTTCCTCTTGTTTTGAAGAAAGTCAAGTGCGAAAAATTAATTCAAATTTGTAATAAAACTGTAGATTTGTATACAATTAATTGTACCGCCCAACATAAGAGTTGCTTTTCCTCTCTTAAACCAAAACTTCCTAGATCATAAGATCATAATAATATTTTTTTAAATTAACCAAAACTTTTTAAGATGTTTTAATAAATTTAAAAAAAAACCTTTTGTTTTGTAAAATCCCATACAAAGTAGGAGGCTGCTTTGAACGAGTGTCCCGGCCTTGTGATCGAGGAGGTTTTGAAAAACGCTAATTAAAGAACATAAATTAATATACATTAATAAAATAAATACCAGAATTAATAATAGCATTTCCAATTACAAGTGTTCCAATTATGTCCTTGCGTGCGAACTGTATATAAATTTCAACGACGGAAAATCTTATTGTAAAAGAAAATGTAATACTAACATGATTTTTCATACAAACTATCTTACAATCACTTTAATTCAATTCCATATCTCATTCCAGTGCTGAGACAATGTGTAATAACGAAACATACCTAGCTACATACCTCCAAATTTATATAAAGTTTGCCATCGGTGGCTAATTTTTAATTCCCCTTGGTGTTAAACAGAGCGTTCGTTTCTAACAATAGTCTTTTCTTGTAAAGTTATATATATATAAATAACTTTACATAAATAATTATATATATAATTATAACTTTACATAAATAATTATATATATAATTATAACTTTACATAAATAATTATATATATAATTATAACTTTACATAAATAATTATATATATAATTATAACTTTACATAAATAATTATATATATAATTATAACTTTACATAAATAATTATATATATAATTATAACTTTACATAAATAATTATATATATATAAATATATAATTATAACTTTACATAAATAATTATATATATAATTATAACTTAACATAATTAGCCACCGATGGCAAACTTTTTGTGAATGACAAATTTTGTATAAAAAATCAATTTTCTTAGTTAGTGAAAAATTTTGGCCTTTTCTGCTATAGCAAACATCAATGGAAAACCTTTTCAATCCTGATTTGCTCAAATTTTTTAAAAATTTATCCTGACCTAGATAGTGGAAAAGGTTTACAATCGCTTGTAGATTGTGTTCCCGTGGTTTTTTAATTAATATTTTGCGATTTGCCTTGACCTAGTAAGTGGAAAAGGTTTGCATTCGCTGGAACATTTAATTAACGAGATTAAAACATGATACCTCATTATTTAAAGCTTAATTTTCTAACAATAACGTGTAAAAAGTTCTTTAAAGTCTGATTCGTGATTTTTAATACGCAAAATAATTGGACCATTTTTACCTTGACCTAGTTAGGAAAAAAGGTTTGCATCACTGGAACGTTGCATTCCCCTGGGAACAAAACGTAATAATTAATTAGCTCATTGCTCATAGCGTCAGTTTCTAACAATATTCTTTTCTTGCGTCGTTATAAAGAACAGCAATGGAAAATCATTTATGAAATGCTTGTAACTTTAATGTGTATTTTTTAATCATATTTTTCCTTTTACCTTGACCTAGTTAGTGAGTTTGCATTTGCCGATATTTTGCATTCCCGCGGGATCAAAACACGAAACCTTCTTGCTTTAAGCGCCAGTTTTCCAACGTACGAGCAATTTGATTAAATTTCCCAGCTTACCTTTGGCTTACGAGTCTGCAACCCGGGCGTGTTTTTGGGTCACGCTCCTCGTCTTTCCTGACATGGCATGATAACCCGGAATATTATTAACTTATTATCATCTTGGTAGTTTCTTTTTCTGTAGCTACTCGGGTTATTTGATCGCTCCCCACGAGAGTTGCTGATTAATTAAAATCCTGTTAAAAACGAGATGCCAGGACGTTTCATTATAAACTTTTAGTAAATTCCTAATATATCGGAACACGTTATCGTGTACCTGCATTAGCCTTAATAATATATAACGAAGAAATGCGAAAATTAAGAATTTTTATAAACACGTGTCCCGACATCGTGATATGATACGTATTTTATCAAAAGTTTATCAGGAAACCTATCAATTCATTCGTTAAGTGATGTAATTTGAAGAGATTCTTATTAAATTAGCAATATTCAATATGACTAGCAGTTAACTTGCTGCTAGGCCCTGCGCGCGGCACTTGGTTATTTCTGATGATCCACACACTCTTACCTTTTCCCCCTCCTTCCACTTCTTCTTTCCAATTGTAATCTATATTTAATTTTTGACTTCAATGTATACTTACTCCTGATGAGGTGAACTTCGTTCATGAAACATGTAGAGGTTATATGTAATTAAGTGATGTAAACAAAGTTATTTATGTTTTAATAAAATAAATAATGCCATCACAAAGTGATAAGCTTCCAGAAGAAATCTTCTTATTAAACGCTTGTTAATTGTCATGTAATTTTGCGTAACTATGCGTATTGTTAGCTGCATATTTAAATATTCGCGCCAGTCATTTGCTTCGTTCTTATACCGCCAGAGGGGCAGAGTTGTCGAATTTTGCCTGCAGACCCCCTATTCGGGTTTTACCCGAAACATACGATTTGAATTCGACCAATCAGAGGGCCTAGATCGTCCAGACGCTAGCGTAATAATACTATCAGATTATTATTTTTTCTCCGTTTCCGATATAACACACCCAAGATTGGGGTTGCAATAGTCCCACTGGTTCAGGGTCGTAAGTACTTCTTGCAGCGAGTGATACAAATACGATAGTATGATTAGGAAAACTTTAGAGTACCTTTTAAAAATTATGACTATCTCTGGAAATAATTGACCTGTTTTAATTTGACTGTTATGAATTTTTTCGTTCGTTCGTAAATTTGTTTGCAGGTTCTAGCAAAAAGGATGAAGGCTATTTACCCACATAACAATAATATTTACAACGTAACACAACATATATGGTTTATAATAATTATTAATAGTACCTACTTACAAATATGATTTCAGAGGAATTTTGAGTTTTGATTTATCCAATTAGAAGAAATTAGAAACATACATTTGTACGCAAGGTTTACTGTTCTCAGAACTACTAGTTGGTAGAAATAAAACTAAATACATATATTTGAAGGTGTTCAAATTTTATTTATTTTTTCGGGAATTTCGGGAAATCAACAGTTTACATTTAATCAGTTTGTACATAAGTATTATATAGTAAAATAAAACCAATTATGGATTTCCTCCTTGTGACTTTAAATTAGACAGCATAATATGGAAAAAGTTATTTAAATTTGAGAGAAAGTAATATGAATTAAAAAATTTATACAAAACAAAATTATATAAAACGAAAAATTTACAAAACAATACATTATTGCCACGGAGAGAGGTTGTAGATATAAATCAAATCATAATAGAGATTTAAACAATAGAGACATAAACATTATTCACAAACCATCAGAGAAATATTCTTTTATGGACCTCTTGTATTTGGTAAGTTCGCAACTGAAAATATCAACCTTAGATAATACGCTATTGTAATTATTGCATAGTCTGTTCAGACAAGAATTCTGCTTAGAGTTCGTTTTGCTTTGATCATCTCTGAACAGGACACAAGTGCGTGTTGAACGCGCAGGTACATTGAATGGAATCTTGTTTAGCAACTCTGGGCATTGAATATTATTGTTAACTACTTTATACAGGAATAGTGCATCCTTATGTTGCCTCCGTACACTCAGTGAATCAAATAAATGCCATACGTAAGCAAAATTCAATTAAGGATGCCATGATCCCACTGGCTTCAGGCGGTTGGAACTCTTGTGGGGTGTTCACATAAAAAAAGATAATAATGTAATAATCTTCCTACTTTCAATTTACCCGCATGCTTGTTTACTAATGATTGTTTTTCTTTCTTGTTTCAGGTTAGTACACACTTGGTTTTATCTCATTGCTGAAGAGCGAATGACATATTAAATTTACGATGAGGAAGTGGATGGAATACATCGGGAGCCGATTTCTACGAAACTGGCATGACCAGGTAAAACAGATTCTCCTGTCATTTACTTGCTACTATAACAAATTATGGCCAACATCTGAGCAACGAACAGGGATTATAATCGAATTTGTATGTTGACGTATTCATTTTTTAGAAATCCATTTTAGGTTTAAGTTTTTTTTTATGTATTCAAAAATATTATTATTCAATTTATAACAAAAACAAATTCTACTGTGCAATTATTATTAATACGCATGACAGCGGTTTCGCCTTCTGATGGTATTATCAAACTGTTGATAATCCATTCTTGTTAACAAATGTCTGATGTGCAAATTTGTAGGTTTGCAGTAGAGCTGTTTAATGTTTCTTTTCTGTACATTTATAATTTATAATCAAAAATAGTAAAAATACAGAAACGAAACTTTAAACAGCTCCACTGCAAATCTACAAATTTGCACATCCGACGTTGTTCTTCGGGACAGTTGAATTAGATTTTAGTTTATTTTGTCGAAATGGGTGGCCAAATGTATAACAGTTTTTATGTTTATTAGACAAGGTTTTTGTATGCATAACATAAAGGAAAACAAATTATTATAAGCAATATTTAGTCGCCTGAAATATCGATTCAAATTGGAAATATCTCCCAAGTAAAAATAAATGCTTCCGACGGGAATTGAACCCGCACCTTCTGATGTCCGGTCAGGAGCTCTGAACTACTGAGCTACGTCGGCTTATTCCCAACACGCCAAATAATTCAATATGTAATAGTACTTCAATCAACAATTACTGCTTATTATATTTTTTCACCTGTAAACAACCAACTTTATTTTTTGTAGGAAAGACTTTGTTAGTTATAAATTTTGCCACTAGATGGCGTCGAGATATATTATATCTACATTTGTTGGTGAAATATTTTGACTTGTCAAATATTATTATTATATGTATTTTTAATGATAAATTAAACTGAGATATTTTCTATTTGTATGGATATTTCAGGCGATTTATTTTTCGAAATGGGTGGCCAAATGTATAACAGTTTTTATTATTTATTTGTATTGAATATCTAGCTGTATTGCTAGATAAACAATTACGCTTTGTTAGTAATTATTGGTTGCATGTGAAAATTGATCAATATCATAATATTGTCGCTTGCAAATGCAGTAGTGCTTCGAGGGTGACGCTGTGAATGAATAATTAATAACGTTACTGTGATAGTATTTATTTGAATAGCACTAACAAATACTGTAATAATATGGCTTCGAACTCGTCTCTTGTTTAAAAAAAGAGATCGTGCCACATCCATAATACACGTTGCACAATAATCGCGTGTGTCATTTTATATTAATGTTGTATAATTGGTATCTTCTCGTATCATCATAGAAGGATGGTGAAGTTGCATTTTAAAATAGTAGATCGGATTATATGGACTGTCAAAATGGCGAAATGTGCATGCAAATTAAAATTTCGGTAAATATACAGAAAATAGGGACACGGCCAGAGGTAAGAGGAAGCTACAAACCAAAAATGTGTATATTCTTGGTATGCCTTATATCGTCACGAATATGGTTAATAGGCATTAAAATCGCTTGACAAACGTCGATTAGAAACGCTCGATTTCAAGCACAAAAGTGTTTTTTATTTATTTTATAAATAATTCTATAAGAAAGCAAAAAAGTTAATCGAGGGAAATTGTCACAGATAATATTAGCTATAATATTGTATTTGTTAAGTTGCTCCTTTTATGCGTTCATACATTTCTATTGAAAAAATCATTTATTTAGTAGTTAACATTTATATATTTTTTTGAGTAATTAAATTTTTTATTTGTATTCTGCTCAAGGGTAACATAATCTTCCATTTTAAAATAACAATGGATTCTTGAGAAATATTTACATTCACGATGTCATGAATAACTGCCTATTCGCTGTTGTTATGATTGATGGGCGACGTGTATATGTTACGCAACCGTGGAATCAATTTTACAACAGAGGTTCCAAACTTGCGATGTGACTCATTTTAGTGAGAGCGGGAGCCACGGTACCAAGTCAATATTTTCGTACGGGTCAAAGAGTGACTCAATTGAACTGCAGCCGTGAGCTCAGAGCGTATGAGCAATGAGAAATACTGTGGCTCCCCCGATACGACTCCCAGCGTAATGATTGATCGTTAGACTCTTTTGTACCGGTAAGCCGCCTCGTTACTACGAGAAAAATAAGATATTGGTAGTTAGTAGGTGATAAGTCCAGTTGTCGGACTGTCAGATTCTGTTCACGTCTCCAAGGACGGGTAGTGTCACGGAATTTGAACAATTCATTATATTTCAAAGTTGATTTGCAAGTTCTGTGAAGGTTCTATTCAAGTTGTATTATTATATCACTATTGGCCAGTTGTTTCACAAAATTGAAATCATGACAGAACTTGAATAGAACCTTCACAGAACTTGAAAATCAACTTTGAAATTTTACGAATTGTTCAAATTCTATGAAACAACCCGTCATGTAATAACAATTAATACTTGAATCCCAGAACGCATATAAAGAAGCTAAAAGAGCTGCATACGGGTATTTCATGCAACATAAATACGATTTCAAACTATGCCGGAGGTTGCCTAAAAGCCAAAAATAGCTATTTCGGTGTGCAATGTTTTGAAAAATGTATTGAAAATGACTTTTTTTCTATTACATTGTGTGATATTGTTTTATTTCTAATTTTTAAATTTTATTGATGAAATTCCATTTTAATGTAGCTTTTTAAAATAAAAAAAACACTCATTATGGCTACGTAATACATAAATATATCTATAATTATTTAAATGTTATCCATTTCTTTAGTTATTTTTGTGGCGAAATAATCCTAAAAATAATAATAATCCTGTCACAAAATAATAATATTTTATTTTTATATCTAATACATACCTCACCAGAAAGCTGTTCACAGAAAGCCGAAATTCTTTAATCTAATGAACGTATGTCTAAATGTACGAAAGAGACATTTTTGAATGACACAGATAACATGATTAGGCTGACTGGTTTAAATGGGTATGTCTTTTGTTGTTTCTTGTCTTTTTACCAGTAGCGTGAGTGGTTTATTTATGCCAGTAGCTTCCTTCAAGTAACATGTACCACTTGTCCGACAATAAACGTATAAATAGTGTACCTACACTGCAATAGTATTATTATAAATCTTAATATCATTTAATATTAAAGATCATTAACTGATCTATATCAGAAGAATACGCTAAGTATAATACAGGGTTTTCCAATAAGAGGTGTTATTTTGAATAGCCCGGTATTTCGGTAGAAGTTACTTTTGAAGCTGTCATTTTTTAACATTTGACAAGTAGAAACTACGCCATTAATAAAAATGGAACGATACACGCATCAACAACGCATTAAAGTTATTAAAATTCACTTGAGTGATTCAAATGCATATGATCTTGAGTGATGAGGCCGATTTCCACCTCGGTGGCTTCGTCAACAAGAAAAATTGTCGCATCTGGGGCTCGGAAAACCCAAGAGCTATTGTTGAAAAGCCTCTCTATCCTCAACGTCTGACTGTTTGGTGCGGTTTATGGTCCGGCGGAGTCATTGGACCTTATTTTTTCGAAAATAAGGCTGGAGCAACAGTTACGGTGAATGGATTGCGCTATCGAGAGATGATTAATGATTTTTTATGGCCGGAATTGGATGGTATTGATCTGACAACGTTTACTTTCAACAAGACGGCGCGGCGCCAGGTGCCACACAAGCAACGAAACCATTGATTTTTACGGGATGAGTTTCATTGAATATCAAAATAACACCTCTTATTGGAAAACCCTATACAAAGTGACACATTCAGTAGTCACCACAAATTGGCGTAGTCTCTAGATCACTACATTTGTTTTTTTAAGTTGCTTTGATTTTGAACGCAATCGTTCGGCGTAATCCCGCTACCGAAAATACTAGTCGCGGCCCGCTGAAGAATTTCCCCGTCACTTTCTCTTGAATGTTCGTTCGCAAGTGACCTCACAATGTATCGTACATTCCGATGGCCCAACGACAATACTAACGGCACATTCCGGACTCGGACCCTTGGTGCTTTAACTCTTTCAATACTAGAATTCCTCCTGAGGAACATGAACAAAAAATTAATATCTCTTGATTATGTCAAACAAATCGCCCCGTATTTTGCGTATCGCTTTTAAAAGATATTCTTCATAGCGTCTATTTTTTATGCTGTTAGCTATATTCATTCATGTTACATTGTAAATTATATTTTTTTTTGTTAAAAAAATGTTCGTGCGATATGTTTTTTCTCATTACTAATAAAAAAATAACCCTTTGAGACCTAAAATAATAAAAAGCGAATTAGAAAAAAATGTTAATTATTAAGCAAAAAAAAATTACAAACCGATCAAATTCTCAAATAATTTTTATCAAGCTTAAAATATGGTCTATATATGGAAATAAAAGTACAGTGCTGAAAAGGTTAAAATCATAAAACGCTCTTAATTTCTAATGTGGTGTTTATTCCTTTTGTAAGTTTTGTAGTTTTTTTTTCAATGTTAGATCATCAGGCTGATTCTAATTCTTTTTATCAAATTAATAGCTGTATTCCGCCACGCTTTGCTGTGGCTCCGTGTGTCTGTGCAGATAGAGAAACAATAGCACGTGTTGCTTTTACGTCCAACGGATGGCGCTATTTAAAAAAAAGAATATTTTTACCTGTCACCTTTATTCGTTGTGTCAAAAATTCAAAGCAATAGGTGAAGAACTTCCGGAGATTTAAAATTTTAAACAAACGAACATTTACATTTTTATTTTTATAGATAGATAGAATCCACTTACCTTAATTTATTATTTATTTTTTGTATTTTTTGTTAATAAAACATTTTTTTTAAATTATTGAATACATTATTAACGACTCTCAAAAGAAAGATATAAGATAGAAAAAGATTCTGTCGCATCTAGAAAATACAACCCAAACATAATAATAATAATATTGGACAATTTTTATAGCGCCGCTTTTGTGAGTTATCACCTGTTTACAATTTGAGTTTTTTCTCATTACGTTGTTCTAGTGGAGGAAAGATAACATATCTTTAATTTATAAATTAAATAATAATATTACATTAAAGATATGTTATCCCAATAATCCCTTAGCACAAATCCTCCTATATCGCTCGAATCGTCCATAGCCGAGAGCAAAAAAGCTTATTTCGCTCCAACCGACAGAAAGTTGTTATAAACGTCATATCACCTGTTTACAATTTGAGTTTTTTCTCATTAAGTTGTTCTAGTGGAGGAAAGATAACATATCTTTAATTTATAAATTAAATAATAATAATACATTAAAGATATGTTATCCCAATAATCCCTTAGCACAAATCCTCCTATATCGCTCGAATCGTCCATAGCCAAGAGCAAAAAAGCTTATTTCGCTCCAACCGACAGAAAGTTGTTATAAACGTCATATCACCTGTTTACAATTTGAGTTTTTTCTCATTACGTTGTTCTAGTGGAGGAAAGATAACATATCTTTAATTTATAAATTAAATAATAATAATACATTAAAGATATGTTATCCCAATAATCCCTTAGCACAAATCCTCCTATATCGCTCGAATCGTCCATAGCCAAGAGCAAAAAAGCTTATTTCGCTCCAACCGACAGAAAGTTGTTATAAACGTCATATCGAGTACGCCCACCGCGGCACGTACGCCTCTACCGCTTATGAATCGAGTAGGGCGCTCTATAAAAATACTATTTCATCAGCCCTTTAACTAATTTGTATGTCATTACACATACAACAACACATAAAAAATATTCGTATTTTCATCGCTTTAAATGATTTTATATCACTTTATAAAGATTTAAAGGTGTGTTGAATTGTCACTATGTTGGGTTATCATGGAACCAAAAATATCGTTTTTTTAAATTTATTTTATTTTTATTTTTTATTTTTTTCTTTAACGCCCAGAGAGCTTTTACATGTAGGTGGTACAATTTTAATGACAGTTTTGAAACATGAGAAAGAAATAAGAAAAATAAAATCAAATAAAAAAATAATATATGCAAGAAACAAAATTAAAAATAACAAGAACATAAATTTAAAAAAAATACAGCGATTTGACAGGTTTACAAAAATATAACTTCCATTTAGGAATAGTGTTGAAATAAGTCTTTTACGTAATCCACAAAATTCGCAAAGTTAATATTAAATATATCGACATCACCTAAGTATTGGTTTCCCATAGTGTGAAACCGTTGTATTGGGGAGTTCGCAATGTAATTGCGCTTATGTGTTATTATTTTTGTTTATTTTTGTTAAAATTAGCTCCTCACAAGAGGCCCTGAGGAAAAAAAAATCCCTCAGGGCCTTTGTCATTTTTGGGTATGCTGAGTAGGGGATCTTTTTAGGGAGAGGAAGTTCTGAGATGGAAAAAATGTATGAGGGGTGGGTATAAATCCGAGGGTCAATGTGTCCAGAAATGACGGACGTATGAATCCATCCCTCCCACTGCGGTGCAAGGCGATGGGTCGAGATAGAGAGAGAGTCCGGCTGAAGAGGTCAAAGGGTCTCCTTCAATCAGTCTCTCCCTATCCGGCTCACAACGCAGCAGGTGGGCAAAGAAATTCGCCGCTAAGACCCATACACCCCACGAATTCGGGCACCCCTGCTAAGGCACCAAACGTGGTTCAAACAATGTAACATTGTTTAATTATTTATAATGGATAACCAAAAAGTTATAGCTACATTCAAAAGTATAAATTATAGTTTATTTTTCTTAAAAGTGGCACCACAGTTTGACAATGCCTTCGAAAGGTGATAAAGTTGGCATGCTTAAAAATGAATGTATATAATATATATTGACACTAAATATAGATGCTTTTGAAATATGGATGTTATTGCTCGCATTAACTACCCTGGACAGATTGGGTGACTAAAATTTAAGAAGGTTCTTCAACAATTTGCCAAAAATTGGATGTAGGCATTAGACATGCACGGAGAAAACTTGCTGATATAAAATATTGCAAATTTATTGAAAATCTGGTCAAATTATTCTTACTCCTGATAAAAACGGGACTGCAGGTCTTTAAATAATGGATTGACAGATTTCCTAAGAAAGTATCGTTAAAACGCGAATGTGTTATGAGGACGGCGGAACTGGATTGCAATCACGTTTGTTACAGGATTTCAATTAATCATCCTTACTTATTTTTTTCCGTGTGAAAATAAGATAACTACAATATTTTGGTCGCATCATAAAGACCATGAATAAAATATTATCCAAATAATAATACATCCGATGGAACTTGACGTAAAGGAAAACAATGACTAATTTGTGACTTAACGTTGCTGGTACGACTGCAGTTCCTGAAAAAACAGTGTCTGCAGAGTAAATGTTTATTTTATGTGAACAGATTATTTTATCATTTTTTTTAATTTTATTTATTTCATGCTTGCAGTTTTTTTTATGTAATCGTGTTTTGTCTTTTGTTTTTTCTCGCCTACTCTGTGCCGTGTTGGTACTGGAATGTGATTTATTCCGCATAAAAGTTTACAAAATAGTATTTGTTCGTAGCAGTGACTCAGCGATCACTTTGACAGCCGCACAGAGACCGGGCCTCGTTGGGGCTCCCTGTGCAAAATTTATTAAGTTTACCTAAAATGGATTTAAACGATTCAAAATTTAAAAAAATGCGTTTGAATATAACGTAATAAAATGAATGATCGTTTTCAAAGATTACTTTTGTACTTTCTTATAGACCGTCTCTAGTATTTATCCTCTTGTTTTCCAAACTCTATGAATTTTCATTTTAGGATTTTTTTTATTGATTAACTAGCTGTACCCCGCCACGCGTTGCTGTGGCTCTGTCTGTCTGTGCAGATAGAGAAAAAATAACACACATTGCTTTTATATCCAACGGATGGTGCTGTTTTTTTAATAAAGCACGTTTGTCCAACAGATTGCGCTGTTTTTTTTTTAAATAGCATTATTTTACGAACCACAGTTGACATTTATATAATATCGGTATACATAAAAATATACGCGTATTCGAATGCAACGTTATGTCCAAATTTCAAAGCAATCATTGATGAACTCAGTATGTATTGTGCGATTTGTCTTCTTACGCCAACACGCCCTCTGAGACCTAATATTATTTCAAATTAAAGTAGCTATAACTTCTAAACTATGAAAAAAAAACAACCACAAAAATTCCAAAAACTGTAAAAATTACTATGATCATCTTCACATATGTTTGCCAGTTTTAATTTAGGTCTAACAGGGTTAAACTATATGATAATAAAACATGGTATGGTGGTTTCGTTCGTGTTCAATAAATTATAATTAATAAATTCTAGGCAACGGAAATAAAATACTAGGTTAACAATAGGGAAAAATAATATATTAACTAAAAATATGTATATTTTGTTGGGCCCGGTTTATAAGTTTGCCACAGGGCTCGTGAGTTAGTCCCTACGCCACTGGCTGACGGCGTTGATAGCCTTGGCGAGTTTTTTTGTTCGATTACGATTGTTCTATTGCTTTTTGCGATGGCTTCAGTGTTTAATGCTGCGTACACCATAATGCCGAACACAACTTATAGTATTTCTATCTATACATCATTTTTCTTTTCTTTATTTTCTCTACTGTACCTCTCGTACCGACGATAGTAGATGAACTTAAACTTGAACCAGGGGTTTCTGATTGTTCTATAGCTAGCTGGTCAAATTGTCACGTTGCCACGTTTGGCTATCATCGGGGAATGGTTTACCTTGCAATATGCAGTCTGTAACAATTCAGGGGTCATCCATACGAAGTGCAGCGCCTTCCTCTATTACGTAAATATTCCCCCTTCTGCTCCCAGCCGTCTGGAGCCAGTGAGTCTATGGTACCACCAAATGGGGTATGTTGTGAGGCTAAACGTTTAGGGGATGGAAAGGAGATGGGGAACAGGAAGGTCTGGATGTACTTGGCTGGTCAGATCTGGTCACCAAACACATCTATAGCCATTAAACAACGTTTCAATTCTAAATGGTGGTCTTTCATCAGGGCGATACTGAGAGTACCTACCAACCACAGACATAAGAATATATAGACTAGAAATTAAAGGTGAGGGGTAAAATCAACTGTTGAAGAACGAAGGGGGTAAAGCTGACTGTGATTCGTCAATAAATCAATCTGACAGTATATAGGCATCTCGCATTATAATATCACCATTTAGTTCTTAAAAGTAAAATCTGCTTTCGAATGAATAGACATTTTTACATGGGAGCGCAAATTACTTGCCACGTTATGAACAAATTTGCGAAGTCCAAATTCGGCAAAAAAAAATTTCTTCTATTTTCAGAGTCGAATATTTTGTTTACGTATTTAGTTAAGACACTTTTATAAGTGTTCATAATTTAGTTCCCAGTAACCAACGATGCGTACAGAAATATCTCGATGTGATAATATATGTTTCTACAAACTGATCCATGTTATACGATGTAATTACGCTTAAAATAATGCTTACATATGGAATGTAATACGACAATTGGGTTTATTCTCTTTTTCACATCTATTTTTACAAGTTTTCATAGCTAAGCCACCATTTTGCCGTGTTATTTCGTAAAATGCCTCTACCATAGCTCGACGCTAGTTCAAACAAGAATGATGACGTCACATTCTCAAGATTCACGGGAAGCCATACGCGAGCCCAGCCGGCTCCAATGGAACCGGTATGGGGAGTGGGGAATAATACGCTTTTAATCACTTAGGGCAGGTCTACTAATATTCATATGTCTATGCTACCAACTCTGAAACTTAGCGTAAATCTATTTATTTTACCTATATAAAGAATGTTTTTGTTCCGAAGTTGATTAAATTTTTCACCCCTACCTTCAAAACGAGAGGAAAGTTACTGTCTACAGGAGATTCTAATAAACCACCCCTTTCTCTTCCTTCAAGTAGAATTTTGATACTTGATGAAATTTTGCACACATTTCGAGGAAAATTACTGTCTACGTCTGATTTCGTAAAAGTCTGGAAAGACCGGGCAACGCCGGGGACAGGTAGTATTCTATATATTATTTTTAAGGAAAAAAAATAAATTAATCAAATAAAATTTACTTGCGGATACCGGAATTTGAACCCGCAACTCCATGTTGCCATAGATTTAAATTCTCTAAATCAGCCAGATTCTAGATTACAGTGCTAATATTTATGCTTATAAATTGATATTGAGCATGTTATGTGTCTGATTCTATAAAAACTTCAATCTTCGATAGATTCACTCTCTTATCTACATACGACCTAGACCTCCTGCTCTAATTCTGCCCCCCTCCCCGTTGTGATAGTTACACCACACCACTCTGCTGCCGGGGCCGGGGGGCTAATTCACGGTCCAGCCGAGTACCTAACCGCTTTGTTATTCTGTTTGACGCATACGTAATTGCACTACGGCACAGAGTTGCAGAGTCAGCGATATATTCTTAGTCTCAAGAGGTTGCAATTTATTTATTTATTGACGCTTTAAATTTTGACAGTGGCTTATCATGTTAATATAATTCATTTCATTTCGCAATAGCATGACAACATTAAAAAACATAGGAAAAAAATTTGACCCTTGTTCAGAGTCACTACATTTAACCCTTCAGTACTTTCATCCCTCTGGACAGTTTGCAATGTTTTCGGTGTATTTCAAATGCTCAATATAGTCATATTTTGTGATTTTCCGTAAAAAAAATACTGTTTTAAAAACTAGATCTAATTATCAATTATAATTATAAACATCACTATTTCTAAATAGTAAAATTTTAATATAAAATGTGAAAAATGTTGTAAAAAACGCTAACTACATTTTACTCCAATCATGGAAAAATTGAGAGAACTCGATTTTTCGAAAACATATTCGTTTTGTTTGGGGAATTTGTAAGAAAAATGTACCTTCACTTTTATCTCGTTCATATAATAAAAAAATAATTTTTAAAGTTAAACCGATTGTTACGATAGCGACGCTAATTGTGATTCGTTCATTTTGACTATGTTTAGGATTTTATTAATGGATTCCAGGCAAAATGAAGAGAATTATTATTTATCTTTCTAAGGTCATAAAAAGTATTTCCACATGATAAAAAAAACTTCTATAAAATAAGAATGTCCGGTCATATATGACCCTCAAACGCTGGAAGGATTAACAAGAATATTGAAATTGTGTTTTATTTTTTAAATCTTTTTTATTTATATTTTACTGTTGTTTTCAATTTAATTTATAATCGTTACGTAAACGCCCAATATGGCGTTAATAAATAAATATTTTTTCTAAATCAGTTCCAATTTTGAAAATGACACTTAAATATAACCCAAATTCGTCTTCTAGATTTCATTAAACCAGAGTTATCAGGTCAGACACACAACCGAAATAAGTATTTTTGATGAGCTGCAATTGTTTTGATTGTAGATTCCACGGTCCCAGTGACTGTTATGTTTACATTAAATTACTAAACTTATTGTAACATAGCACTATGTACAGATTGTCTGTTTAAACAACGTTGTCAATTACTATCTGTATTTTCTCGTCTCTCAACAAAGGGTGTCCTTGACATTCGATATATATCACGAGGTTACAATGTCGGGGTTCTAATTGCATTAAAGCTTGTTCTGAGATATTTATGTCTAAACTTTTGAATCCTCACATCCCTTTGCGCAGATAATATATATGTCATGGCCGTCACGGATCGTGGTTGCTAGGACTTACACAAATAACCTTTCTGATGTATCTGTTATGTTGGCAGTCATTATTGCGTCATTTGATGAAAGACTTTGAAAGTGTAACAAGTTCACAATAAAGCCGTATAAAGTATATAGCTTTCTTTTCTAAATTAACCGCAGATATTTAACTTTCTAACTAACACTATTTCTTCTCTGTGACCTTGCTGCTGTCACCACATTACGAATGTTTTTTTTTATTTATTTGGCTGCTATTTTAATTACATTAGTAGAAAAATCTTTAAGTTTACTGGAACCCCAAGCACTCTTTTCGTTAAATATTCCTTTCAGATCCGAGCTTTATTGACAAACAAAGGAAAATCTCCTTGGAAAAAGCAATACTCACAATTGTGAGTGTCAATAGTGCCAAAATAAGGTATCGGTGTAACAAAATATTCATAGGTAAGTTAACTGATTATTTGCGATGAAATTTCAAAAAACAGTTAACATCTTTTGGTAGAAGCAAGATCGTTTTGAACATCCCTCTAGTCCGATATGATTTGAGATTTTCACGGCCAAAAGTATTATAGTGATATATTTTTGATAGCATTACAGTGTCCATCATCAGGGCAGATGTGTGACATACCCATTTACACAGCTAAATAATATTTTTCAGTAGCTACCCATGCTAACAATCGATCGAGTCCGGTCCCAAATCATATAGAAGCATTTGCATAACCTGAAATTATATATTGAACTTACCCTCACAATCGTGAGTATGGGGTCCGAAGTGGCTCGATTGCGTAATCTATGATTATACAGGGTGTATCGGCACTAACCCGACAAACTTTAACCAGCTATTCCTTTGCACATTTGGAGTAAAAAATGTTATGTGCACTTTGCTGTCCGGTAACGTTTTTTTTTAATAAAAAATTAATTAAACATATTTTCACCACATGTCACCACTGTTTTATCCTTTGTCAAAATTTGAAAGCAACATCGCAACTTAACTCGCGTGTAGCTGCGAACGAAGCCCGTATTACATAATCCAGTACCAGAAAATAAATATTTTATTTAACAATAATGATTATTCACATTTTTCGTATGCGAATCACTGATTGTCTTCTTGTATTGTACACATCAGTTTTATTTTTGTATCTAAATTGTTTCACCTCTGGAATGCTCTGGTTTCACCTCTTACGCGTTTCACGTATTAAATAGTCTAATTTTGAAACTAAGAAACTAATTAGTAGATTTCCTGAATTTATAATCGAAGTCCAATAATTTTGAGAACTTTTAAAAACAATTTTCCTCACTTAGGTACTTATCAATAATAATAATTGGATTATTTGAACAGCGCCGTTGTTTTTTAAATCACCGTAAGTGCTCTGTCAAAATGTTACTTGCTAGGCTATCCTACAACGTATATTTTTTAATAAATTTAGTTATTTACAACTTCGCGGAATGTGATTTATGAATATTATTGCTTATGTTAAAAGCCTTCCAGAATTACCGGAATATAACGAGCAGCTTGACACACTTAAGTTTATTTCCACTAATTTGAAGGAACAAAGAATGTATAGTTTTAAAAACAATCCCGATGAATCAAAAAACGGTTCATATAAAACTGCTGCGCAACACACTCACACAAAGGAAAGCACTCACACAAACATCATGACTGCATTGGACTGACCACCTGCAAATGAATGCTGCCAGATTGCTAATTTATTTACATAATAATTATTAAATTTTATTTAAAATATCGCAAATTTTTTAAAAAATCGACAATAAATTACAACTATAATTTAAAAAAATATTCTTAACCCCACGCTTTTTCGTAATTGATTAATTAATTCAGAATTTAAACGTTGCTTGAAATAACTAGCCGTATTTGGTGACCAAATCTGAATATCCAGGTTTAGAATTTAAGCAATGCTTGAAATAACTAGCCGTATTTGGTGACTAGATCTGAATATCCAGGTTTAGAATTTAAACAATGCTTGAAATAACTAGCCGTATTTGGTGACTAGATCTGAATATCCAGGTTTAGAATTTAAACAATGCTTTAAATAACTAGCCGTATTTGGTGACCAGATCTGAATATCCAGGTTCAGAATTTAAACAATGCTTGAAATAACTAGCCGTATTTGGTGACCAGATCTGAATATCCAGGTTCAGAATTTAAACGTTGCTTGAAATGACTAGCCGTATTTGGTGACCAGATCTGAATATCCAGGTACTTCCTCACCTTCCACTCCTTCCCTTAGCCATAAAACTTTCCCCAATTCAACATAAAAATTATGTAGATATATCGGATGTTATGAAATGCATGATAATTAGACCCCAAAATACTTAATTATTCAGGGAAATAAACCCCTGAGTCATCAGTTGGAAATACCAACGACATTAAGTGAAATTTTAAACAATGCAATAATAGGAATTAGCAAATAATAATTTACGACAATTTACTCGGAAATCAATAAAGCCAGGATAATAAAAATAGAAAGTTATCACTTACGTCGTCTGTAAGTGGCTTCACCACAGTTTGGTAATGCCGTCAGAAGGTGAAACAGCTGTCACGCGTAATAATAATTACAACTAGCAGAACTTGTTTATAAACACACTGTTTTTATAAATTTAATAATAAGACTGTTAAAAATTTTAAAAAATCTCTAAATTGAAATGGAGTTCTACAAACTAAACTTAAAATCAAATAAATTTATTGCGAAGGTTCAAAGTACTGTACTGTAATATTATATTAAATAATTTTTACGTGTTTAATTATTGTTTGAAGTCAGATTAAAGCGATTAAAAAACCCACCTGGCAATTCTTATTCGAGTTTCGTTGTATACTTACGTATTGGCGCGCTTTTACAATAACAATGGTATGGCATCATTCGTCTCATTTTTAACTATTATTATTTAGTGTGTAGGAAAGAGCGAAGATGGTTTTCGACACACTTGCTTATAAAAGCCCACACGGGACTTGAGACAGAATACGTGTGAAAGAGATGACAGTAGCGCGGCGTTGCCAAGTACTTTACCCCTATACTGGGGCAGTAACGGAGTGTGGAAATTTTATTTATTTTTTGTTTTTAAAAGAAAAAAAATGTTACCGGACAGCAAAGTGCCCATAACATTTTTTACTCCAAATGTGCTAAGGAATAGCTGGTTAAAGTTTGTCGGGTACGTGCCGATACACCCTGTATAAAGATTACAATTATCTTATCAATCGGTTAGAGATAACGTTTTCTTTCATTATCCTCAATCCTAAGATATTAATATAAGATTGCGCTTATTCAATCTTAATCATAGGTAGATGAATACATAAAGCAGAAAATCTGTTTGTTTATCTCAGCAAAAACTCGGGTAATCTCATATCCGTGCCGTCTTGATATTTGCACAGCAGTTTCTGTTTGAAATTCAAAGGTCAGTTTCAACGTCTAATTCTAAAGTCCAATGTAGAGCCAGTAAATAATACACAAAAATTGTTGCTTAAAGTTATGCACAAATAAAATTTCTGTTATCCATCCAACTTACTTTATAATGAATGTAACGTTAAGTGTATAAAACAGCTATATATCACTCAAATACTTAGGACGGGTTGTTTCGGAGAATTTGAACAATTCATCAAATTTCAACGTTCATTTACGGGTTCTGTGAAAATCCTATTCAAGTTCTGTTATTATATCATTATGGGCTAGTTGTTTGACAAAACTGAAATTAAAACAGAACTTAAAAAAATCTCTCACAGAGCTTGAAAATGAACGTTGAAATTTGATGAATTGTTCAAATTCTCCGAAACAACCCGTCCTTAGTCGATTTTGTATTCATATCAAATTTGCAGAAAGAACACAACAAACCCGTGCAACTAGAATTGGCTCTACATTGAACTTTGCAGCGGTACATACTAAAGCTTATTTTGGTGAAAGACACCATTTATATCAGGCACCACTTATGTTTAATATTCTTCCAAATCATATTAAATCTACCAATTCCTTAGTTAAATTTAAAAAGTTAGTTAAGATGTTTGTATTGACAGACGATTGTGATAATGTTTTTTCATCCTTGTCCTTTCTTTAAATAATACGATTTTATATAATTCCCATTTGCTAAAAACTGTATGTCACCCTAGCTGTCTTTATTCCCTAATTTGTTTCTTCTTGGTAATAATGATTAATTATGTTAATTACCCATCTGGTAACTCATCTAATACATATTTTATCTTTCTTTTTGAAATATTTTGTGTTTGTATGTAGTATTACTTTATGTTTGTGATTACTCTATGTTTGCTTCACTCAAATGTAAATTGTTAACCTCGGTACGGGCTTAGTCCTAATGAGGTTGATTTTTATGAGAACAAACATTATTAATGTATAGTGAGATGAAATAAATAAACGTCATTTTCATCATGAGCTATCGAGCTTTGAAATGTCCTTTTAACTTTCGAATAATGTCATGGTTAGTTCAACACAATTTACTCAGTGAAAACATTATTTGTATCAGGTTCAACTTATATAACTTCCACAACATATTAAGTCATCTAATTCAAAATTAATACTATCATACGTTTTCTCCAATTAAATATCAACACGTGGTCACCCTACATGTTTACTACATTAAAATAAGTTTGCTTCCTTCAGCTTTGTATGTATCCATTGTTTGTAAGAAACATTAATTTAACAATATAATATTTTTGGTTTATTTTTATAAAATTATTAACCTAACACAGTAGTCCTAGTGAGGTTAAAAATTAAAATGTAAACAATGAAATCATGTTAAGTAACAATACATCTGTTGAACACCAATTTGACGTTGTT
The DNA here is from genome assembly GCF_061612785.1 of Hesperophylax consimilis. Classification (NCBI taxonomy): domain Eukaryota; kingdom Metazoa; phylum Arthropoda; class Insecta; order Trichoptera; family Limnephilidae; genus Hesperophylax; species Hesperophylax consimilis. The sequence goes on along the minus strand of NC_142856.1, from coordinate 25,056,843 downwards.
TTGACAGTTCAAAACTTAGCGAAATTAGTGAAAGTCAATCCATTCAAATAGATAACCTAACTTTACTTACATAATTATGCGATTCTGTAAAATTGTTGCCGAGCTGTCTTTTGATTTGATTTTTGAAAGTTGCGGTTAGAAATCAGTTTAATATTATTTTTATATCATAATTAATTTGTTTGGTGTTTAGAACCCTGTCATAATAAGTTGACCATTGAGAAGGTAGCGGGTAAGAGTCCGATGTGCCTATCGCTAGCCGCTAGCGACGGAGAAATAAAATAATGGCCGACTATTTGCATACTGGTTGATTTCGAGCTTCGCCCGTAACACATTTTGCGCACATGTTGAATAAAAATCTGCCGACCCAATTCCCTAATTTCGTGCATCGGCCGAATTACAGCATCTCGGATGGGATCAATCTAGACGCCCAGATGTGAATTGTCGAGTGTTGACAAAGAGTTGATGCGTTACGTTGGTTCCTTATTCTATTTTGTTGGTGGTATTGGTATATTACAACATGTTGATCTGAATCAATATGACAGCCTACGTGGTCGAGGGGTAAGGCCCTCGATTAGCAAGCTGGTGGAGATCACGGGTTCAAATCCCGGCGTGCGCAAGTAAATTTTATTTGATTAATTTTTGTAATTTCACAAATTATTCCTTTAAATTAATAAATAGTATGTTTGCGGCACGTTCCTGTGTGGTAGAATACTCTTAGAATCGGTCTGGTGTAAGAAAGCCATTCAGAATTGAAACGTTGCTTGAAATGGCTTTGGCCGTGTTTGGTGACCAGATCTGAATAGCCAGGTACTTTCCCATCCCCTTCCCCTCCCCACTACCTAAGTCTCACAACATACCCCAGTTGCGGATGCCATAGTCTCACTGGCTCCCGACGGTTTGGAGCGGTTGGGACTCTTGTGCGGTTTCACATGGAGAAATAAATTAAATTCGATTGAATAATAATGAAAATTTTCTATTATCGAAATTCCTTCGTGAACAGATAATCAATTTCAATTGCATTGTGCATCCTAGGAGTCGAAAACGCTTTTGTGAATTATTGGCGATATCGGTTTTCTTTTAAATCTATGGATCACACTTCTAGGAATCAATCACCTGTTCAGTGATAATCTGATAGAAGTGTGTACTGGACGTGTCTGGTGTGCCCAAAGTAAGGTCAATTTGCTTGCTTTTCATGATATTTGTTGTAACTTTTCAAAAGTCGATATTATTTCTTGACAGAATAATCATTTTAACCCTTTCCAAACCAGAGTTCTTCCTCAGGAACAAGAAGAAAAAAATTAATATGTCTTGATTTGAAACAAATAACTCTGTATTTTTCGTATCGCTTTGAAGGAAATTCCTCATGGGTTCTATCCTTTCTGCTAGGTTATCCTTATTTCACCCACTAATATAATAAATCTAACGACAGACCCCGTTTCGGCTGCTTTGCATGAACTGGAATACATTTTTCTTCTTATGTTTTTTATTTTTTTTTATTGTTTGTGTGATGTTTTTTTTTCCTAGAAATAGTAAATATCAATTTAAAAAAAGTCTAAATTAGTAAGCAAAATAAAATTAATACACCAAAATTTTCCAAATAATTATTTATTATTATTAGGAGTTGAAGGTTGTGTGGATTTACGACATCAGTTTAATTTCGGAGGCGGGTTTGAGTACCGCCGTCCCGGGAACAATTTATTTGATAACCAACACTTTTGACGATTGTCTTTGTGTGCAACAGCTTCATTTTTAACGATTGTCTTTGTGTGCAACAGCTTCATTTATAACGATTGTCTTTGTGTGCAACAGCTTCATTTATAACGATTGTCTTTGTGTGCAACAGCTTCATTTATAACGATTGTCTTTGTGTGCAACAGCTTCATTTATAACGATTGGCTTCGTGTGCAACAGCTTCATTTTTAACGATTGTCTTTGTGTGCAACAGCTTCATTTATAACGATTGTCTTTGTGTGCAACAGCTTCATTTATAACGATTGTCTTTGTGTGCAACAGCTTCATTTATAACGATTGGCTTTGTGTGCAACAGCTTCATTTTTAACGATTGTCTTTGTGTGCAACAGCTTCATTTTTAACGATTGTCTTTGTGTGCAACAGCTTCATTTTTAACGATTGTCTTTGTGTGCAACAGCTTCATTTTTAACGATTGTCTTTGTGTGCAACAGCTTCATTTTTAACGATTGTCTTTGTGTGCAACAGCTTCATTTATAACGATTGTCTTTGTGTGCAACAGCTTCATTTATAACGATTGTCTTTGTGTGCAACAGCTTCATTTATAACGATTGTCTTTGTGTGCAACAGCTTCATTTTTAACGATTGTCTTTGTGTGCAACAGCTTCATTTTTAACGATTGTCTTTGTGTGCAACAGCTTCATTTTTGACAACACACAAAATTCGTCAGGATAAATTTGTGGGACAAAATTCGTCAGGATGATGTGTAGGGTTAGTGTAAAAAACAAATTCTCTCATTTCTAGCGATTTTCTGTTCATTGTTCACCACTGTCGCTTTGTGCAATGGAACGAGACGCATTATAAAATTTAAAGACGTAATTACTTTGTTCGCCCGGCTTCCTGCCATTAAAGCAGTGGATTAATTAATTATTCGTAATTCGATTCGCGTAAATGTGCGGAACCAGAGTTGATCGCCTCTCCCTGAAATGCCCCACCGGAAGGTTCGTTGAAACGTTGGGCTTTTTTACCTTTTTGCTGGATTAGTATTGTTTAAAACCTTGGTTCTTAGATTAACCAAATAAACCGGATCAATATAACTGAAGTAAAACAATAAAGGAATATCGAAGATACATCTAATATCGATTTAATTTTTAAAAATGTGAATGCAAAACAAGAATGTTGTCAATCATCTTCTTCTTTTAAAAAAATCATCCTGCGTATGTTTTGCGTTCGCAAAACTCAAAAAGTAGTCTACCGATATCGCTGAAAATTTATATTTTTGTTCTTATTAGTGCCATGAGTGTTTAGACAGTGGTCTTAATGGTATAAGAAGTCGAGTACTACGAGCCCCTGCATACCCAATTTCTAACGATTTATAACAAGTTTCTCGTTCATTTTTTAAGTTTAAAGTTCCATATCCAGATGATATCTATACATTTGTTTTGCCGAAACTTTAATTATATGAAATTCCCTCGATAGAAAAAAATCGCAAAATAAGCTCCGAAAATTATTAAAAACACATTTTGTTCTTTTATTTAATATGTTATAGGCATGAAAAATTCGGTGACCGGATAGATTATTTAAGACTAAATAAATTAAGAATAAATAAAAAATCATCAAAATGATAATTCATCACATCTTTAAAAAGGAATATAAAGTCATGGAAAGTGATGAAACAAATACTTTATTAACTGGGTTAAGTAGGTTAGGTTAGGTTAGGTTTATTTTTTTTTCATCGTTTCTAATGACTTTATATCACTTTTTAAAGGTGTGTTGAATTGTCACTGTGTTGAGTTATCATGGAACCGAAAAATTCACAATGTATCTTTAAATGCAACTAAAGCATTTGTCGACAGATTTTTGCTCTATTTCAAACGAGTCGTGTTTTATTAAATATTTTAGCTTAATTATTATCGTTTTTCAATATCAGCGCACTCCCTCTAACATTCGTATTTACATATCTCCCTTTCAAACCATCTTTGAACGCTTACTACAGGGCCTTAACCCTTAAATGCATGATTTATTAAATTTTCTGGAAAAAAATATATTTTGTAGATATTTACATGCATATGCAAGGAAATATAAAGAATTTATTTTATTTGTAATTTTTTAATGATATTTGATTAAAAAAAAATTGTTGCAAATTTACAACACCATGTATTTAATAAAAAATAATATGAACAATTTACATATAAAAAAAATATAAAAAACCTAAAAAAAATTCTCAAAACTAATAAGTGTACGGAAAAATACGAGTTATTACATATAAGTATTGTATTATTGTATCTACTTATCTAAGAAAATCAAAATAATAACAGCAAAACCAAACTGTAATTCTAACCTCCAACCAATTTTCGAGAATCTTCACTTTGTTGAAGAAAAAGTGACATTTGACATTCGCGAAAGAAAAAAAAGGTGATGCCACTCGATAAAATATATTACCGTGAACTTGATAATTCTAAAACTGCATGCATTAAGTATACACCAAAGAGTTAAAGGTGGTTTGAACGGTATGTTGCAGTTTTACAACAGTATGAATTTAAGGGTTAACGCGAATCTCTGCACCGGAATGAAATACGGAGTCGAATTAAAATCGATTTAATGTAGTTTTTTAACAGTAACATTGTTGTATACAGTAGTGAATGGCGCAAGAAGTTGGATACGCTTTAGAAAGACAGCATTAGAAATAGCGAAGAATTGAATAAAATAAGTACTCTTGTTCGTTGGCGATCTGAAGTCATGCTCGGGAACGACGACGAGTTTATCGATCGACCGCGCTACTGCTGCTGATCGTTACGTTTATCTGTACCAATCTAAAGAAGCCGCACACGTAGCGCCAGTTCTAAAATAACTAAATAGAACGAAATTATAAAGGTATTTAACATTAATGCCGCGAAAAATCAACAGCTTCAAAAAGTGTGAATAATGAATCACTATGCGTGTGAAGCGTCACGGAGTAACAGCGACAGTCATGTGTATAGAATCCCAGCCACCCACCTGAAGGGAACAGACGCCTACGTTACCGACCCGGCGACCAGTTCCTGGCGCTCGGTGCTTTCAGCCGCCGAGTGTTCATGCGGCCAAATGCAAATGTGACTAATTTTAGGCTGATGCGATATAAATAAAATACTATTCGAATGCTTGGGTGTGAAGTATTAGTGTGAAATGAGGAATTTGGGAGAAGTGTTTGTTTTTGATTATGTCTATTAAAATTTTATGATTTTTTCGGTAGGTAGCATTCGAAGCATTTGATTTAATTTCAGTCTGTTGTTTGCAGGTTAGTTAGATTCCTGTAGCAACGAAAATATGTATAGGTAAAAGTTTTTTATCAATGATAAACTTTTTAAATGATATGTATGCAAAGTGGTGCATAATTAACTATTATAATTTAATGTTTATGTTATTAACGCAGTTTTAACGGCCTACGATTTTTTGGGTATTTGATGAGACATGGGAATGGGATGTCATCAAAATATTTCAGAAAGTTTTCCAAAAATGCCAAAGATTCTAAAATCATTCTCAAATAGCTCCGTCCACGACTTCTTAGGTTCTTGCGTATAACAATGACAGACGACACACGTTAAATAATGTCAGCCGTATTTTATTGTATAAAAAATCTATACCAAAATAGAACACATCGTTCTTTTCTCATCCCGAATCCATAATATATAAAAAGACAACCCATACGGAAAATGTACGTAAAAAATATCATGTAAAACGCCCATTAGATTATAATTCTGTGATCCAGAATATTCGAGCAGGTTGGGAAATTCTTAAGCTCGGTCCAGACATGTTCTTTTGTCCGTACCGTACCTCCGTTTCGTACCAGCGTCGCGATCAAGAACGCTAGTTTGGACGCCCGTTCGGTACGGTACGGTGGTACGGCATCTCGATACGGATAGAGGTACGCTCCGATCCATCGCGAGTCGGTTTTTCGGCCCGTTCAAAGGCGATACGGTACGGGTCTGCGCCAGTCTGGACGTGTTCGCGGCGTCTTACATCTTTCTCTGTTTTTGAACAATTCTAACTCCCACCAACGTCGCCTTTTTTGTTTTTTTTTCGTTATATTATTGTGAATAACAATGAAGGACGCGCAAGCAATCGTCAAATTCTCAAACACTTCCGCAGTCGACGACATGGTGGGAGGAAATGGACACGCGATGATCGCAGCGACGTTACGGAGATACGGGCTCTTGATCGCGACGCGGATACGAAACGGAGGTACGGTACGGACAAAAGATGATGCGTCCAGAGTTTTTGGATCGCGACGCTGATACGAAACGGAGGTACGGTACGGACAAAAGAACATGTCTGGACCCAGCTTTAAGAGATGCGTTTTGTCATATACCTACACATAAAAATATTATACCCATTATAAGAAAGGTACACAGTGTATCGGGGCAAAAATAACTTGTTTACCGGCGTGTTCTTGGCTTGGCACCAACTTCATTGTTGTCTTTTCAATGCGTTATGATATACTCGGCGTCACATAATCGCATCTATTATCAAAATCGCTAAATCTTATGAGAACATAAAGCGATCGTTTCTTTCGGATGTGCAGCGGCGTCGTCGCTCTGATCGACGCTTCCAGATGAAGCCACCAGTCTCTTGAAATCATTGGAAAACCCGTCGCAAGGCAAACGGCTTAAGTTTAGTTGCCGAGCAACATCACACTGTTGCAACCCTGATTGCAGTAGTGCCACCACTTGAGCAACTTCGTCAGCAGTGATCTCCATTTTAAGGGGTTTGTTTCTAGCGCTAATTATTCACGTGTGTCTTCTTCAACGTTCGGGTAGTGAATGACCTACATTTCACTTAAACTGCTCCTTTTATAGCCCAGGAAGATTTAACTTCCCTTACTCGGAAAATTTGTATCGCTTATGAAATGAAACTACTGTCTGATATGGGGTCGTTAAATGTACTTTCAATTGATATCAATATTGTTTGAGTTAGATGTATTGGCTCAGGGAAACTTACGCTGAAAACTTGTTTTCGAAGATGTGCGATTTTTGTGACACTGAGTGTAGTAGTAACAGAGCTTACCTGGATGCTTCTGATTGATTCTGCTCAATAGCATGATTGCTGTTTCCACCGGCATGACCATTGGCAAGTTAGTCCTGCAGGCTGGGAGATTAAATAGTCTATGCTGTCGGTGACGGAGATAACCATCGGGAACATAGAAATGAATCCTCTCCATGATAACCGAGTTTTAAAACCATCCACGAATCAGTCTGAAGAAATGTGTAGCAATGCGCACATCCCTCCTGACCCGTACATGGTTCGTTCCGGGCATACCCAAAAGAAAGTCGGTAGAATAGAAGTAGCGAAGGAAGTAGCCAAATTTGTGGATGTTGTGTCAAGAGAAATGAATGAGTGAACCTGGATCTTGAAGAGACGCATTTTATAGGAGGGACGAAACGCAAAAGCCGTCAAACCATGGGATCCATGACTAAACATATTCTATTGAAATACCGCTAGAACCATAGAATAAAGAAGAACACAAGAAATGCGATGAGCGCGTGTTTCGTGAGCCAGATGTACAAACGATCGGACTGAAATTTCAAGTACAGAAGTTCGTTGCATCTTTATGAAATTTTCAATTCGAAAAAATAAAGTAGTCCCGGAGAAAGATCGTACGTGACGTCATCGTTCTAGTATCTTCTGTTTTTTTTTTTTCATTTTCATAAAGACGTTTGGGTAGGAAATATTTTCGTCTGTGACGTGGTACATACGACCACTCTCTCGAACTATTATAGAATGGCGATAAATGATGTCAGACAGCGTAAGAGACAGAGCGCGTGCTGAATGGGCTAGAAACAAAAGGCTACACAGGTTTCCATTCATATCTAGATTTTGAGTGTGTATTTAGTCGGGTCTCCTGCGACAAAATGTTTTCTAAACATCCGACAAAAATAAAAACATTTGGTCGGAGACACAACGTTTTTTCTTTTCCATTATTTTTGTCAGAAGTTTTTTTCAACATTTTGCCGTAGGAGATGCACCTTTATCTATTTAGTGGATATAACGTATACGGCGATTATAGCTTTCCCATCTGTAATCTTGTTCCAGATTTTAGATATTTTGACAAGATTTCAAATTGCAACCCGGCTGTGCTGTTTTCCAAAAGATATCATTCCTTCTGATGAGATTCTATGAAACGGACTGCAAATGTTTGCATAGTTAAGTGTTTTTTAAAAGGTATATGATCCACACTAAATGTGGTTACCAAACAACCTTCAATAAAAGATATGAAGGAAACGCTTCAATCATTACGGACGCATTATCTTCCGCTTTGTGGGTTTATTATCAAAACATCCGCAGCGAAGCGTTACCCACATCCTCAAGTCTTCATAATAATCTGACGTTTACCATATAACTAACCTCAAATTAATCTGTTTGACGAGACAGTATGGAATGTATTGCGAGTCCATTGATAGTTTATGTACCGTATACAGAATGTACACCGCTCTGGGTTTGCTAATGCCTGTCAAATTATATATTTGTGTTGTGGACCTCTATTATTCAAAGTCGAGCGGCCGAATTTTGAAATTTTGAAACTTTGACCAAAGCTCAAAGACTAACGAATATTTTAGCCATTTTCTGCAATCAAACTAAGCAACTACTAATTTATCATTTTGCTCAGTTACTTTCCTAAACCGTTTAAGGATCAGATCTATCTGTTATCACTTATTTTAACGAAGCTACTAATATTTGGCTCAAGTGAGGATTTCGGTCGCGAATAACAAGGTTATAGTAGCTGGATACGCTTAACCCTTCAGGGTTTAAAATATTTTTACCAACAAGTCCTGTAGTTAATAATAAATAATAATGATTGGATTATTTATATAGCGCCGTTTTCGTGAGAAAATCACCTCAAGGGCGCTTAACAACTTAATTTATGCATTGATCACTTAGACTTAATTACTTTTGGTTTATAACTAAGTTTCATAGATAGAGAGAGACTTATAACTAAGACTAATGTCGAGTGATTTACAACTAAGACTTTTAACTAATGACTTAAGCTATACATATTTTTATGACCAAGTGGGCATTTTTACACAATACCGCTACAAAACGACTTACAACTACGGCTTAAACTAGAGATTTACGACTAACATACATATTTAATTTATATTTACAAATACCGATTGTTATGATTTCTGCGCGTGGTGTCAGTTATAAAATATTTAAAAAAATTGTTTACGCGTAATAAACGGTTAATAACGGTGAAAAAAAAAGTCAAATAGAAAATCCCCTGGACTGAGCAATGAAATACTACTGATGAATAAAACAATAAAAAAGGTCATCATTCTGGATACGACAAGTTGAAAAGGTGAGTCTTTAGTTTTGCTCTGAACTCAGATGAGCTGTCGATCTTTCGCAAATATGAAGGGAGTTTGTTCCAAGCTGTTGGGCCTGCTACTGCAAAAGCTCGGTCTCCAAAATTGGTATTGTGATTGCGCATAGGTACTGAAAGTCTACCTATGGCTGTTGAAGATGCTGATCGAAGCGTTGCTTGCCTAACATTAACATCGTTTGGAATGCAGAGTTCCGACAAGTAGGGTGGCGCCATATCATGTACGGCTTTAAAAACCATCCAGCAGAGTTTGAATTGGATTCTCTCAGGGCACTTAAGCCAATGAAGGTTTCGCAAATGTTGTGAGATGTGGGAATATTTGGGAACACCAGTTATCAGCCTTGCTGCAGCATTGAAAACCGACTGAAGTCTGTCAGTGTATATTTTAGGGAGCCTTGCGTATATGCCATTGCAATAGTCGAGTCGTGATACAACGTAGGAGTTTACTAACATCTTTGTGGCGCTAGCTGGAATATTTCTTTTTATAGATTTGATTTGACGCAGGTGAAAGAAACCTGCGCTTACTGTTTTGTTAATTTGGGATTTGAGTGAGAGATCTTCATCTAGATGAACACCTAGGAGTTTAATGCCATTTTTAGGGATGATGTTGCAGCCAGAAGTAATGAGAGGAGTTTTGTCTAACATTGACTGACGCTTTTTTGTTGCTGTCCAGAGAAATTCTGTTTTGGATGGATTTAGTCTAAGTTTGTTCGAAGACATCCACTCTGTTATGGCACCAATGCATTTAACAGTAATATCTTTTAATTTGTCTTTCTCATTCGGTGCACAGTAGAAATAGATTTGCTGATCGTCAGCATAGCAATGGGAAAGAAGTCCGAATGAATCTATAATTTTGGCAACATCGTTGATGAACAGAATGAAAAGTAGGGGCCCCAAGACTGAACCCTGGGGGACTCCAGAAGTCAGGGTCACGTAGGGAGAGTTTTTTTCGCCCGCTTGTACAGATTGGGTTCGGCCACAGAGGTATGATTTTATCCACTTAATAATTTCACCACCCAGTCCAAAAGTTTTTTCCAGTCTGTCGATCAGGAAATTGTGGTCGATGGTGTCAAATGCTGCACTCAGATCTAATAGTGATAGCAAAGCTAGCTTACCTGACTCATTTGCAAGCATCAAATCTGACAACACGCGCAGTAATCCAGTCTCTGTAGAATGGTACCTCCTATAAGCTGATTGGTACTTTGACAGCAGTTCATTTTTCGCCAGATGGGCGGTTATCTGCCTGATCACAATTTTTTCTAGGATTTTTGAGATGAACGGTAGATTTGACACAGGACGATAATTACTTAAATCCTCAGAATCTAGTTGGGGTTTCTTTAGAATTGGTGAGACAAGGGCCTTCTTAAGCAGTTGTGGTACCTCGCCTAAGTCAAAAGATTTGTTATATAAGTAAACTAGGAATGGTACTATATGTTTCAGACACTTTTTCAGAAGCCACGTTGGGATTGGGTCTAAAGCACATTGTTTGTTTAGTGAACTGGACACAATTTTGGTGACTTCTTCCGATGTAGTGTGTGTGAACTTAGTAAAGGATTCGCCGTTGTAGGTGGTGAACGTAGGTGGAGGTGCAGATGCTGTTGTGGCCCGAATATTGTCGATTTTTTCTTGGAAAAAGTCGGAAAAATCTTTCGGACTGATCGCTGCCGTGGTTGAGTTTTCAGACTCACCTCTGACAGTTTTAAGCGAATTCCAAAGTCGCTGGGGGTCCGAATCTTCACTCTCAATCTTCGTAATCCAGTAATCGGCTCTTTTTCTCCGAATTGTTTCCCTATATTCAGTTTGCACACTAACCCACGCTTCCCTTTGGCTGGCTAGTTTTCCGCTCCTGTATGTCCTCTCAAGTCGGCGCATAGCCCTCTTCTTTTCCCGGCATTCTGCGTCAAACCAGGAATCAGACTTGCGAACAGCACAGGTTTTGGTCGAAAAGGGGGCATGTTTGTTTATTAGTGTAGTTAAAATATCATTATAGACTTCTACTAGGCCAGATGTCGAATTTACATTACCATTTAAGTCGTATTTTGCAAGGATGGAAGTCTTCAGTTCTTCCTCAAAGAGGGCAAAGTCAAACTTTCGCCACGCTCTGGTCGTCTTCGTTTTGTAGACAGGTTTGGAAGGATTAAAGTCTACCTCGGTACGCACAAGCCTGTGATCTGAGAGACCCACGTCTATTACTTCGGTTATTAGCGGTGGGTCAGTATTCCTAGATACAAAAATATCAAGTATTCCGCCTGCGTCATGAGTCGGAATATCTACCCATTGCCTACATCCGTAGCACTCTAAGACATCAAAAAATTTTCTTGTGTTAATGTCAGTTTTTCTATCTATTCTGATATTAAAGTCCCCGGTTATAATGAGGGCACCAGGTAGGGCATTTACCCGCCCTAAAAGTTGCGCAAATTCGTTATAAAAATCCGCAGTGATGATCCTATGTTCGGTATTCTTTTTATGTAGTTATGTTCGGTATTCTTTTTATTAATAAATAACTACGAAATTTGGCTGAAGCGGTTTTTAATAATACATCCGAAAACAATAAATAAATGTAGAAAATACAACAAAATGATTTACGAAAGGAAGGTTCGAGAATGTTCCGAAGCGCGTCACGTAGGCAAAATAATTTGATGTCGCGGTTGCTAGTACTGTACTGACCATTTCGTTCACGTTATTGCTTATCTAGGTGGAAAATAAAACATTCTCATACATTCCAGTTGCTACAGAAACAAATATTAAAAATATAAAAGAAAATCCAAGAAGCTTGTTTGGAAAATTCTAGAATATAACGTTCGAGTCAAGTAGTGACGTACCACTACAGTCCCAACGACATGGTGAATTTTCTTGGAATTTCGGAATGCTCCCGAGTATCTAAAATGTGCTACATATTACTTATTTTTGAAGTTGTCGTTAAAAGAAATACTATTTAAGAAACTAGATCAACTTTCAATTATCAGTGAAAAAATGCCGAAATTCGTAATCATACACTTTGGAGACAATTTAAAAAAAAATTATCCTTGTAATAATGCATAAATATTTGATACAAACTGTGAAGAAAAATTATTTATCTTTCCAATGACGAACATATCACATATCTACGCATTATAGAAAAAAAGATAAAAAAAATACTTTTATAATGTATTGACGCCCCGGTCAGATCTGTCCTTCAGATGCTATTATGGAATATGATGATGTTTGTGGCTAGTAATGTCCTTCCGAGACCTGAAGGGTTAATTCGAATATTTTCTGAAATAACGCTTTGATTCAACTTAATTACTATAAAAGACAACTGTTTACGTCAAGGGAGATTGTAAAATTGTATAATTTTTTTTTGTCAAATCAAATTTTGAAAATTTCACGTTTTTAACAGTTTTAGCTATGTTTTTTTGCTTGTTGTTTAATGTGTTCGTATTATGTGTGTACAGTGATTCTGAAATTTTATCGGCTTATATAATTGGAACGGATACGTTGTGTAGAATACGCCGGAGCCGTTTACAACTTTCTTCCTCCATTGTAGCAAGAATGGAAGAAAGGCGACCACTGAAGAAGCTCCAATTCAATAAACTTACTGGATAGAGTTGATAGGTTGTAGAGTTGTTGGTAGGCCTAAGTTTGTGCGACTGGATTGTGTGGAGACCAATACCGCATTCTAAGACATAAAGAATTGCAAAGAAACCGTGGGAGACTGGTAGGAATGGAGGTTCTTCCTGGAGGTGGCCAAAACTCTACAAGGGTTACAGTGCCGATGATGTTTGTATGATGTGTGTACGTATGTATTTATATGTGCATATGCATGTGTATGTATATATATGTATGTATGTGTTTATACGTGTATATATATACAGGGTGTCCGGAAACTCGTAGTACAAGCGGGAAACTGGTGAATCTACATCACATTTGGAGTCGATTTTGTAGTATATATTTTTTTGATTTGAGCTTTCGTTATCGAGTAAATCGAGTTAGAAGTTGATTTTTTTAATCAAATTCTTATAAATTATTACTGAAGATCAAATTACCCAACTAATTAAAACTATTTGAAAGTAAAACAAATGAAGAAACTCGGATTTGAAGCATTATTTTGAAATCACCCTTCATTTAATCCGGTGTAATCATAAAATATTTCTGCTCTGCAGGGTTAAAACATCTGTTGTTCAACCCTAAACACCAGAAAAAACTTTAACCCTAAAATAGCCGAAAAATATTTTTTTTTGGTTTTTTTTTTTTGTGAAAATGCTCAAATCAAAAAACTTTATGTTTATTTGGGTTCCCCATGTGGTGTAGATTCTCCAGTTTCCCGCTTGTACTACGAGTTTCCGGACACCGTGTATATACATTTTCTCTTATTATTTCCTTGTTTTTGACATTTCTTTGTTTTTAACCTTTCTTTGTTTTCTTTGTTTGTTTATTGCTTTTTAACCTTCTTTATCTTTATTGCATGATGTGAACATTGGTTATTGGGTTGTAACCTAATTCTTTTACTTATTTTTTCTCTCTCTATGCATGTTATGTTATAAACCTGTTAATGTTCCTAATAAAAAAAAATAAAAAAAATGATAAATTCGATGTCACCAATTCTTCTGAACATAGCACACTGTATAGACAATACACACTAGAAATACCTTTTGGTTGTAGTGCACTGACATCGTTTATCTCATTTGATCGAAATGAAAATTTCATAATGATAATGAAACACAGTTCTGTATTTAAATTTTAAGCATAGACACTTGGATCACAAAACACGCTCACATCACATTTATTGTGTTCGTTACATTATGACTTAGCAGTACACTTGTTTAAGGTTACAATATCCATCTTTCATGGAATAACCTCAATTGAGATTATTCCTTGTGAAGCAAATACGGCATAATAACCCAAAAAACAATCACGATAAATCAGTTGAGATCGATGAGAATCAAACTGTCGAATAGATGTGGTTTGAAATTATTTTCATTTTCAAGGATTAAGGTTAAACGCAACGCTCGTTGTATTCTACGTGTTCACAGATGGCGTTAATTAATTAATTTTGTTTAAATACGCTTTTGCAAGGTATTGCTTTACAGTATTAAGACAAATTATTTGTTTGCGCCCTCACATACGCAATATGAATATGAATAAATAGTTTTGTCCATATAAAAACTCAATTCTATCGAGAAAGGCATACAAATACAATATTGGATTGAATCATCGGTAAAATATTGTATTTGTGTGCCTTTCTCGAAAGAATTAAGTCTTTAAACGAACAAAACTATTGATTCATATTCATATTGCGTATATACGGGCGCAAACAAATGATTTGTCTTAATATTGTAAAGCAATACCTTGCAAAAGCGTATTTAAACAAAATTAATTAATTAACGCCATCTGTGAACACGTAGAATACAACGAGCGTTGCGTTTAACCTTAAACGTATTCCTATGTTGTTCACGAGGCGTGATAATGAATAAATAGTAGGGCCACCACGATTGTTAAAATCGCGGCAGAAACAACTAGTGAAATTGAGAATCAAGTGTCATGTATACTTATTCGAAATATATGGTTCAGATTCGAGAATAGTCCACTGGAGCTGCGGCCTTTCTCCGCCCGATGACTCCATCTATTTCTGGCACAGTAATTTCAATACTAATAAAACATAACGGAACTTTTGTACTGTATGCATTTTTTTAAATCGAGTAACTAATCTTTATTTTTAATTAATAAATAGTATAAAAGAAAATCGCTATCCACGTCTGTCTGTTTGCGTGCTTTTCTTCTAAACTACGCAACAGATTTTGATAAAGTTTTCCATATCATTTAGAGAATTTCTTCAGGAAGGTTTACATATATGATACATGGACATTATATTTATAGAAAGTAGTGAAAAGTCTATGTTTTATCATCAAGTCGTAAAAATATATTTCCGGCACAGACATAGGAATTAATAGACGAGAAGATAATGGCGAGGGGTAAAATCAACTGTTGAAGAACGAAGGGGGTAAGGCTGACTGTGATTCGTCAATAAATCAATCTGACAGTAAATAGGCATCTCGCATTATAATATCACCATTTAGTTCTCAAAAGTAAAATCTGCTTTTGAATGAATAGACATTTTTACATTACTCGCCACGTTATTAACTAATTTGCGAAGTTCAAATTCGGCAAAGTAAATTTCTTCTGTTTGCAGAGTCGTAGTTAGTTTCAGAGTATTTAGTTAAGACACTTTTACAAATGTTTCATAATTTACTTACCCCAGTAAACAACGATGAGCACACTTGAGAATCGCTACATTGTGATGTGATAGTATATGTTTCTAAAACTGATCCATATAATACGGTGTGAATAAGCTTAAAATAAAGTAAAATAATGCTTACTTATGGAATGTAATACGACAATTGGGTTTATTCTCTTTTTCACATCTATTTTTACAAGTTTTCATATCACAAGTCAACATTTTGCAGTGTTATTTCGTAAAATGAACCGATGATGCCTCGACCATAGTTCGCACAAGAATGATGACGTCACGTTTTCAAATTTCACTTGAGGCCATACGCGAGCACAGCCGGCTCCAATGGAACCGGTATGGGGAGTGGGGATAATACGCTTTTAATCACTTAGGGCAGGTCTACTAATATTCATATGTCTATGATTTCCGGGCACTACATTGCTAACGCTGGCTAAACCTCGTGAGATACATCAAAATAATGTACCACGGAATTGTATATCTTAAAAAGGCCTACAGTAAAGTCCGTGATGGATGTGTCTATCTCATAAGGATAACCCCCAACAACGCCGGGTACACACCAGCTAGTAAATAGTATAAAACAATTTTGCTATCCACGTCTGACTGTGCGTTTAGCTCTTCTAAACTACGCAACGGATTTTGATAGGGTTTTCATTATCATTTAAAGAATTTCTTCCGGCAGGTATATTTCTATAATACTTGCGTATTGTAATTAAAGAAAGTAGAGAAACGTCGATGTTTATCCAAGAGTTCACAACCTCAAAACGTTACTTTAAATCATTCACAACCCTACATAGTAGAGAATAATATATAACTAATGGAAAGTAGTTTATAGTATAGTGGAAAAAGCTTTGATAGTCCTTAGCTTTTAGTATCGGAAAGTTGGCTTTCACGCAGCCAGGTAATTTTCCATGCCCAACCGCTGATATTATGCGAATATGGACGTTGCATAACCAAAGGGTTGTATTAAGTTAGGCAATAAGCAATAAATAGAATTAATTATAAATAGCCGCTATTAAGCACGCAAAATTAACTAACGTACAGAGTACCTAAAACATGTACGTAATACACATTGATTAATGCACGTACAAGATTGGATATTACATATTACAATACAATATCATGATGTGATAATATAACATTTGATCAATAATAGGTAGGCACCAAAACTAACAGAAAAGTGCACTTTTATTATTGGTAACCGTTTCCGCAGTAAGTTGAAAAACAGGGGTCAGGTATCAGGGGTCAAGAATCAGCGTAAATTACCAAAAATATTATTTCAGGGATAAGCTTAATAAACACCTTCAGGGACTGTAGTCGATACCGCTAACACCTAAGCCAAATCCCAATTGGATAATACCGACATTTATTTCGTATATTAACTGCTGTAAATTTTTTAATTTAATGTTTACCAATTTCAGAAGAATGCATGTGTACCTCCAAAAGTAGATAAAATGCATTATTTTTTACTTTATTAACGCCCTTTTTAGGGGTTTTTACATATAATTTCTAAAAATTATATATTAATACAGTCCATATTTATTATACATAACTAAACTGTCTCAGTGACAAGCTGCTGTATTTTTTACGTGATAAATCAAAGATGTCCTTTGACTTGGTATAATTATTTCCCTTCATAAGTTTTCTGGGCAACAATGACTACATATGGTAGTTAGTACCAGAATTTCAGTACTAAAATAAATCCCAAATTCTAGTATTACGTAGTTGAATCCAAAAACAAGCAATTTTAAAGTATGAAATGCATCATTTAGAATTTTGTATAGAAAGTCCGTGAAAATCCTTATTTTAGCTTATTCATTTCATTTAAAAGTGGTTTTGTTCAACAAAATTGCTGTACAACCCATTTTCAAACTTAAACAACGTAAGAATTTATTTTGTATCCCTTCAATAGCTGTATTTATTTATTAGATACTAAAAAAATCAATTACAGAATAGTGAATCTCTGACTGTCTAACTGGGAGGTTTCCCGTTTCAGGACAATCAAATTGATAACTTTAATTCATGTGAAGTAGGTAATCTAACACAAATATAACAATAAATTCAATCATTAGAGAAATTACTTTTTACATATCATTGTGGAAATTACTTTCATGTTTACAATATAAGAGATAAGTTAGGTAAGCATCTTATTTTTTTAATTGTTTCTACGATTTGTAAGAATTATTATTTTAAATAGTACATATTATTTAAGTTTGTGAGAATTTTAGGTCTATAGGACAAAATATTAAGGCGATGCTATACGTAGTAATGCAAAATCAAGTGTTTTTGGTTTGAAAATTTGGTCGCCTAGAAATGTTTCAGATGCTTTAATTAAATACTGCGAGTAGAATACATCTTGAACTTTGAAATAATCGAGTATTTTTTAGATAAGTCTTTTAATAAGCTCTAAAAAAATAGTAATTTAAAGGCCAATGAAAACTGCTTTAATGATCAAAATCTCCTACTTACGAACCCATTTTCGGTTATGGTTTTATTGTATAATGTGGCAAATTAAGTTATTTATAAAATGATCGAAAAAACAAAAACAAAGCGAAACACAGTATTCCCACTTGAGTTACTAAATATTGCAATTTGTCCGTTAGGTTACCCCTGCCACACAAAGACCTTATCGGCTGCTAGCCTTATCACTCACTGCTTGACACGACGGAGATAAGGATTTATCGATTTTGTGATTTATCTCAATAAGTTTTGTTGTAACAGTTGATATTTTAAAATGTTTATGCATTATGTCTGCACACGTTCTATAAAAATGGGCGCAAATTGATTTTGTCGATAAGGAAAAGCTACAATACACTTTACAGACGGAAAATATAATCGACAGTAAAACTGCATGTTTTTGCATAGATGTATCAAAATTCTTTTTAATGCCTGCATGAACGATTTAAGGCGATGCCATACGTAGTAATGCAAAATCATGTGTTTTTGGTTCGAAAATTTGGTCGCCTAGAAATGTTTCAGATGCTTTAATTAAATACTGCGAGTAGAATACATCTTGGTCTTTGAAATAATCGAGTATTTTTAGATAAGACTTTTTTTATAAGCCCAGAAAAAAATAATGTAAAGGCCTTTGAAAACTGCTTTAAAGTTCAAAATCTCCTACTTACGAACCCATTTTCGGTCATGATTTTATTGTATAATGTGGGAAATTAAGTTATTTATAAAATGATCGAAAAAAATTAAATATTTATGCCTGAACATCCACAAAATAAAATAAAAGGCGCTTTTTGGCTTTTTTTTTTCTTGCATAAATCAAAACAGGCGTTAAGCGGGAATTTACACCTTATCGCCATCTACGTAAGGGTTTTTATTGATAGCGGCCCAATTTAAAATATTACACGACGTAGTGCATCGCCTTAACAGTTATATTTTTACAACTTTATAAAACCAAAAATTTGTAATTTTACAGAAATATAGCAAAAGAAAATTATGAAAAACATAAATAAAAATTTTAAAAGACTTTAGAATAATATATCATTGTAAGCTAACACAAATTAATTCTTTCAGTAAGTCAGTCAAGTCTTCAGTAATTCACCAATTGTTTGTTTTGGGCACCGTTTTTAATTTCAACAGGTAACATATTAAAACAACTGGGAATCATATAGTTTAACGTTCTTTGTCCATATTTATTTGTATGCTTAGGTACAATAAGTCCTTCATTAAACTTAAAACGAGTATTACGATTAAAATATTAGGATGAATTAGTTGTTTGCGCATGCATTTACGGAATATGAATAAATAATTTTGTAAGTAAGGTCACGTTTCCCTTACTTTTAAAGATATTCAGATTATTTCTTATAATATCCAACAGATTATTCGGTTGCGTTACATCAGGTTTCTTTCAGATAATATAGAGGTCACTTCTGTAGATTTCATATTCAGTGCTTAACCCGTGGGTATTGCTTAGCAAAAGTTTCAGGGATTTACTACTCAAGAACGCAGAGTAAACAGTATTCCCACAGCAAAAACACGAGTATGATTTAGGTTGAGGGCAGTAGGACACTTATATGTGAGAAGGGGGTAAGGAAGGTTGTACTGGTATGATTGGCGGAAAGGTGAGACCCATTTGTATAGCAGTCAAAGTATTAATCTTGTAAACAAGACTTGACTTTTTACAGTGGTGCATGAATTATCTGCTATTACTTAACTTTTCTTGCCAAACCTAGTACCTTACATATTAGTATCTATTTTATCATATTAATCTTTTTTCATTAAAGTAATACATAGTTTGTTTAAGTATTTATTTGACCCTTTTACAATTGTTTTATAACATGTATTATAACAAATCTTCCAGATTTGCTGTCAAATAAATTAAATTATTAAAGAATTTTGCTGGGTAAAATTGCCAATTGGATCAATAATGTCGCTTCATGAATGATATATCATTCGTGCTTATACATACTTAGACTACGTAAATATTATTTTATAATAATTGGATCCATAGCATTGAACTATTAGCCCAGTCAATGAAGGTTTTGTGTCGGAACTAATTCCCCGGAAGCTGAATTTTTCACAGATGTTAGAAGACTTTTAGACATGTATTTTTACAAAAGTCCCCGACTTTCCCCCTTGTGCTTCCTTCCCCACCCCCTCTTGAATATATTTTTCAAGGCCTTTCGGAATACGCTAATATCTCCTTAATGGTTTTATTAAATCAAATTATTTATTTTTTATTTAGTTTTTAATTAGTTATTCTAAAAAATTGTATTCTTTCATTTTTGCGAGAAAAGCTATACAATCTCTACAATTTATTAGTAAAGGAAAAATATCAGTTTTTAAAATAGTATTTCAGAATATATTTGCACATAACTTTTTTCTGAGCCCGTTAACGAAAAAAAATAAAGCAACAAAACTTGTATACAATATTTTTAGCTATAAAATAATGTATATAATGATGGGTTTTAATTTATAATAAGGCACGTAGGCTGTTAATAAGGAGCACGGCGCGCGGCGGCTCGACCGCGCAGCGGTTCGCGGCGCAGCGAGAAGTTACAAAAACCTAAGGAAAGTAATGATTAATTCGTGTGTTTGCTTTATTTTTATAACAAATTCATCTAACGTTGAAGAGTTTTATTGTTATTTACGTTTGATAGTTCGGAGGGGAGGGGGGGAATATAAATATTTTCCCCTGCCCAATGAAGCGCTTTCATTATCCACTAACCGCCGTGCCCCGGTCTGGCTAAACAGTCATATTATGTTGTATGTTTGTTTGTAACTTATTATTTAAATGAAGTTATGTGAAATAAGCCAAAAATACCTACGACAGAATGGGACTACCCTTTCACCACATTAAAATGTTGCAGACCTTATGTTATGGCGAAGTTCTAAAAAATCTTTTGTGGTAATTCTCATTTTTTTATTATGTGCACCTATCAACAATAAAATACCGAAACAACAAATCACTTAAAATAGAGCATAGATCTAAAATGGTTTACTTTCAAACAAGCTTCTTAAAATATACCTTAAAAATATTATAATGACAAAACGGTTTGTAAATTATATTATATATAAATATTATCTATGACAAAATTAGGCAAATATTCAAATAATTTTCTAGTCAAGAGAGTCTTCCATTTCTTCATCATACTGGGGTGTGTTCAGACCATTGGTTCAGATACGATAATCAGTTACGGTTGTAGCACATGGCAGAGCAGGTAAATCCAGATTTTCTGCAGCCACAGTAATTTCCACATCCAGACTTGCAGGAACAGGACACCAGAGAAAGAAGGTCATCAGGAGCAAATGGTTTCAAAAATTCCTTCTTTCCACCATTTTCATTTGCAGTTTCATACCTCCATCCCCAGTTTATAGGGTTTAGTTTGTTTCCTAACCAAAACTGGACTTGCAAATAAACTCTCAACAAATGTTGATGACACGATTCTGAAGTCGGTGGTAGTTTTGTCAAGTCAAATTTAGATTTAAAAGCTGATTTTGTCGTTAGTCTGGTAAACTTATAGTATCGAGCTTCGTTTCAATTAGAGTAGCTACCAAGACCATACATGGCGAGAGCGAATTTTTCCCCATTTTGCAAAAAGTTCTCTTCAGTTGCATCTTTTTCCAGAAATGCTTCGCTGCGCGTTTTGCTTCGGGATTGTTTTTCATCATATCAACAGCTTTTATCTTTCCTAACCCATATAAAGATGGGGTCGTATCACAGCCCGTAATGGCATGGGTAAATAGCATATGTTTTCGAATATCTTTAAGTAACATTATAGGCTTCTCTATGATGTAGAAAGTTCTTGAAGGGGCCTTTCCACCAATATCTTTACAGAAAAAAATAGATTTTTCTTCAGGAGCAAGACTTACAAGTAATACCAAAAGATCACTATCCGTGCCAACAACAATCACTTGTGAGAAGATGTTTAGTTGTTCGATGCCGGTACGTACAATGTCAATATCGGCATCACCTGCGGCCGGGACAGTTTTCAAACCAGATTCACTAAATTCATGACACAGTGCTTCAATAATTATTTTTTGTTATTATTCTCATTAGATAAGAAAGCTTCCGTCTTAGTCAAACAACGTATAGTGAAGTTTAATTCAATATCGCACGATGAGTTGTTAGCCGACCTACGTATTTGCTCTTCATATTTTACAGTTGGTTCTTCAGGGTATCCATCGAAAACGACAATAGAATGTTTTCCAAATTTAGTATGGACGAAACGTGAGTATGATTTAATGATGTCTCCGTAAGTTGTTTCAGTTTGCCAAACAACAGAGTATAGGAGGTATCCCCCATCGATGACTATTGCAGCATTTTCCAAATCAACTTCATCAAGAATACTTTCGCTAAATACTTTCGCCATACACTATTTTGTTCCTTTACGAAGGGAGACTTCATCAAAAATAGAAGGGGTCTTGAAGCCAATTCATATCCTAAGTAGGTCTAAAGCTTGCTAGGACTATCAATAATGCACAGTATTCTGTTAAATAGCTGTTGGGGGTTTACTGCAACTTGTCTCGTCCGAACAGTTGCGGATTTGAATCTTGCTGGGTAGTCACCGTGTATTTCCTTTTCAGTCGTATATCTCCAAAATTACATCCTTTCATTTTTTGCATTGCTGCCAGGCCCATCTCATAGGCGTTATCACAATTGACACTATTATCTGAAACAAACCCTGAAGATAAAGGACATCAGCTCCCCTGAGAGCTTGGTGAACGGGCTGTGGTGTCTTAGCCATGATGTATATTTTCCTATATCAAGCTCATCCCTTTTCTTCCGTGATTCGCGCAGCTCAACATGCTGTTCAGTAAAATGAAATTCTATACCGATGAATTCTTCAATGCTCTCTTGCACCTTCACGCAGTAAGTGGTTCCAAGTTTCCACTTTGACAAAGCGCTGTCAGTGATTCCGCGCCCATGTGTCAAACCTCCTACTGACTTCATTGGTCGCATGAGACACTGCTCGATGATCATGTCCGTCCACGTACCGGACCAATATCTGTCGCTTCTTCTTATTTTAAAGCACCCATTTTCAGTGAATAGTTAATATTCTTCTTTAGTTATTCTTGATTCGAGTTGCAACATACTTTGAACATACATATGTGCTGATTTTTTGTATGGTAAATTTCCTGCCGGTGGAAAAATTGAAGCCTATCAACAATAGTATTTAAGTGCATTTTCCGATTCCCGGACAAATATAAATCTAAGCATGAGGTCGATTCAATGTAGAAGGTAAAGCCACAACTTGGCAGTCCTACTCGAAGATTCCTTAATCCTGTCTTCACTTGCTTCAGTATATGGAATCGTCTCTTTTAGATTGTCATAATTATTAACCTCCTCCATATCTTTTTTCCACGTAACTAAATCTTGATACATATTTTCTATTTGTCTTAATTTCCCATCAATATCTCGGTATTCTTTTCTCATTACGTGGACAAGAGACGCTGCTGTTAAAGTGTAGGCTCTGTTTGCCCGAGAATATTCATGTTCCTGGAGCATGTGGGTTACTGTTGAGGACGCGTAAACTGAATCCCATAAATTTCCCACATACTTTTATTTAAATAATAAGTTACAAACAAACATACAACATAATATGACTGTTTAGCCAGACCGGGGCACGGCGGTTAGTGGATAATGAAAGCGCTTCATTGGGCAGGGGAAAATATTTATATTCCCCCCCCTCCCCTCCGAACTATCAAACGTAAATAACAATAAAACTCTTCAACGTTAGATGAATTTGTTATAAAAATAAAGCAAACACACGAATTAATCATTACTTTCCTTAGGTTTTTGTAACTTCTTGCTGCGCCGCGAACCGCTGCGCGGTCGAGCCGCCGCGCGCCGTGCTCCTTATTAACAGCCTACGTGCCTTATTATAAATTAAAACCCATCATTATATACATTATTTTATAGCTAAAAAAATTGTATACAAGTTTTGTTGCTTTATTTTTTTTCGTTAACGGGCTCAGAAAAAAGTTATGTGCAAATATATTCTGAAATACTATTTTAAAAACTGATATTTTTCCTTTACTAATAAATTGTAGAGATTGTATAGATTTTCTCGCAAAAATGAAAAAATACAATTTTTTAGAATAACTAATTAAAAACTAAATAAAAAATAAATAATTTGATTTAATAAAACCATTAAGGAGATATTAGCGTATTCCGAAAGGCCTTGAAAAATATATTCAAGAGGGGGTGGGGAAGGAAGCACAAGGGGGAAAGTCGGGGACTTTTGTAAAAATACATGTCTAAAGGTCTTCTAACATCTATGAAAAATTCAGCTTCCGGGGAATTAGTTCCGACATTGGGTCTTTTTTTCCCTTCATTGACTGGGCTATATAGCAAACCCACAAACGGGGCGATGGAAAGGAACTTCAGGGAAACATGGCTATTCAAATCTAGTCATTAAACATAGAACATTAAGCTTTTCAAGCAAAGTTACACTGTGTATGTTTCGTGTGAATGAAATGGTATGTATTTTTTAAAAATATTTCAAGCATAATGGTACGGGATGTATCATCACGTATCCCATAGTAAACCAGCCATTCTTGAGCACATTAGGAGTAAAAAATGTTTTAAAATATTTTTTCTACCACACGACGCCACTGATACAGCTACGGCTCGCAACAGATCACGTGATCCGCGCTCTGTCTCGTCCGAACGGTGCTGCTAGAACGAGACGGAGTGCCGATCATGTGATGCGCTATGTACCCAGCGGCGACGTATTTTTATTGAAAATTACTCCAAATATGCTCTGGAATCTTTAGTTTAAGTATTTCAGGTACGCGCTGATACACCTATATAAAACAACCATGATTTCGTGAAGACCCGTGATAGATACGAAACTTCAAATAAATATGTATACACTAAGAAAAATGAGTATTGCTGATTTATTAAAATCAGATTAAAAACTGGATTGCGGGCCGTTTCCTGTTTAGTTCATCCCTAATTTATTGGATCACGTGTTCTTGCCTTTGCATTTGCCCTGATAATGTATAATAACGAAATATAATGATGTTTATGAACACGTGTTCCGACGTCGCGATAACACATAAGCCTATCAATTCATTCGTTAAGGGTCTGCAGCCGCGATTTTAACTGTATTACGAATAATTTGAAGAGATTCTTAATAAATTAGCAATGTTTTGTATCAGTACGTTTTCTCCGTGGATGTATTGCTTATTCACGGCTCGTCTATACGTTAATCTTGATCGACTAACTAACTTAAGGCGAAGCTTAATGCCAAATCACTATTTTGATTAATCTTTATAAAGAATTGGTGTACATTATGAATACCAAAAAATATGCTTTAGTTAAATTAAAGGTTTTCCTATCGTTTCGCTTGAGTAGAATACAAATAAAAAATATAAATGCAACTACTACAAAAAATTTTTTTTTCAATAGAAATGTATGAACGCATAAAGGAAACAACTTTAAAAAAAATACAGTTTTATAGCTAAGATTATCTGTAACAATTTCACTTGATATTTCCATTGAGGTGATTTTTCACAAAAACGGCGCTCTACAAATTATCCAATTATTTTTTTAAACTTCCGATTTAGTTGTCCGGGTTAAGTCTTCCCCAAAGGAAAAACTTAACCCTTCCACTCACTTTTCCACAAATGATCATCTAGTCCAAGGCTGCCCAACCCCAGGCCCGCGGGCCACAATGTGGCCCGCGAACGAATTATAAGTGGCCCGCGTGAACCATTTTCAAAAAACCCGCCAATCCGCCAATTTGAAAAAGTGTCGCGGGCCCGCGGTAAAACAAACAATGCAGCTTGCGCGCGGTCACCAGTGTTGCCAACGAAGGCGATTTATCGCTATTTAGGCTACTCAGAACGAGAATCAGCGACGAAAAAATCTAACTTGTTGAACTTACTTTTTAAACAAAAATACACCGGTTTTTGATATAATATTTTTTGCGTCCGAAATGGAATCTTGTAGCCACCCCCCCCCCCCCCCATGGAATTCGAAAAATTGTTGTGGGGAATCACATATGATGTTTTTGGGTGCGCGGAATTTTTTCTCAGCGAAGTTCCGTAACAACCACCCCCCCCCTCCATGGATTTCAAATATTTTGTAGGGAGCACTCATTTTGATGTTTTTTGTGGGGAATAATTTTTTTATAGAAATTCTCTAACAACCCCCCCCCCCCCCCCATTGAAATAGGAACCTGTCAGGTATTCAGTGGCCCGCCAGTGATTCAAAAATCGTCAATTTGGCCCAACTGTTAAAAAGGTTGGGCAGCCTTGATCTAGTCAATCAACATTATGTAAGTGCATTATATAAGCAAAATAAATACAAAACAATACAAGAACAACACGTCAAATCACCAGAGATCAAATGGGAAAATAATTCACCGTCTCCAGATATTTTCATATCAGAGGGTTCGGCTCGGTAGAACTTCTAACAGGGCCTATAAATCCTACTGATCCCTCAACATAAATATTTAAAAAATCTTTTGTTATCCTACATGTATTCAAAATGACCGACTTTTGCATCTTTATATATAATTTTTTTGATAGATCTAATACGCCTAAATTTTTAATTAGAGAGCTAGGTATAATGCCAGTAGCCGAAATAACGAATGGTAATATTTTTATAGTCTGAGAATGCCAAATTCTTTTTATTTCATTTCCTAAATCTGTGTATTTTCTTATTTTTTCACTAACAGATTTTTGAATATTACAGGAATTTGGAATAGCGACATCAATGATATAAGTTATTTTTTTAATTTTGTCATGTAAAACTATATCGGGTCTATTATGACTAATCGCTCGGTCTGTTAGTATAGTTTTATCATAATATATTTTATAAAATTCGTTTTCTAAAAATGAATTTGGTTCGTATTCATTATATTATTATAATAATAATAATAATTATTATTATTATTAACTTTTATGCTTTCTTGTAAAATTATTTACAAAATAAGTCAAAAACAGTTTTGTGCTTAAAATCGAACGTTTCTAGACTCCGTTTGTCAAGCGATTTTAATGCCTATTACCTACGATTTAAGGTATACCAAGAATTGCAAGAATATACACATTTTTGGCTTGTAGCTTCCTCTTAAGCATCACGCCGTTTCCCTTTTAATCTTGATCATTTCGCCAAATTACCGACTTATTTAAAGAATAACGGGAAAAGGTATTTATCGATTATAAGCATTACAATCCCTATTGCTACTATTAGCAAACTTACTACCTTTTACCTTATCAGTTTCTGATAATATTTATGTACATATTGCTGATCTGTGTAATGTAAACAATGTTTCCGATTTGTAATCGCAACATTGTCGTTGTCATCCGAAATGAAACCGTTGTTGCCGGAATTTCACGGAGATTTTCCATTTATCAGCAATATTTTAATTTGTTTGTTTTTGGTTCCCGCATATTTCTTAAATTTAATTTGTTAGCTGTATGTACATTAGGCTAGAGTGAATTTTTAAATATTCTATATGATTAATCATTGACCCTACACTATATGTAAAAAAACTTCGAATTTTGCTGACCTGCGATGACATCTTCAGGTGGCGTAGTTAACCTTAGTGGCGGCTCGTAACTTTTGGGTGTTCTAGACTCTAGAGTGTCAATATTACAAAAATGGAATTATTGATGTTGTTGTAGCTGAAAACGTTATCAATTTTTTGTACGAAGATAAACTGAAATTTCCTGAAAATCTTCGTACCACAAATCGAATTTTTGAAAAAAAAGGTAATATTAGCACTCTAGAACACCCAAAAGCCACAATCCGCCCACTGGTTACTAGAGCTCTTCACAAAGCGCACTTCAAATATCATTTCCGACTTTATGTCCGGGTTAAATCTTCCCCACGGGAAAAACTAAAACCTTCCACACACTTTTCCACAAATGATCATCTAGTCAATCAACATTATGCAAGTGCATTATATAAGTAAAATAAATACAAAACAATACAAGAACAACACGTCAACTTACCAGAGATCAAATGGGAAAATAATTCACCGACTCCAGATATTTTCATATCAGAGGGTTCGGCTCGGTAGAACTCCTAACTGGGCCTATAAATCCTACTGATCCCTCAATATAAATATTTTAAAAATCTTCCGTAATCCTACATAAATTATTATTTGTATTATCATTATTATTATTATATGCGTTTTGGACTATTTTTTTCGCTCTTGTAACTCTTTCTAGTGACTTCCGTTAAAACAATAAGTCAAAAATTGTTTTAGCCTAACTCATCAACCTTGAGATTATTTTTTATAAAAACGGCGCTACAGAAAAGCACAAATCATCCGAATATTATTGATTACAGTGATCACCTACCTAGACGTTTAGTGATTTTCATAAGGGGTGCGAAATTTTTAGTCGCGCCGTTCAGCTTAGGGCCTGTCCTGCTCCCACGTACCGATTTCTTGATGCCACAAAAATGCCCAACACGAGACCAAGTAAATCAAATACTCTTGGGACATGTCAAGAGTCAGAATAATAGAAGAGTTTATATGAGACCATGCAAGAATGAATAAAGCTAGGAGCGTATGATAACACAGTTTTGTCTGTCCCTCTATTCTGTATGAATATCCTCGCGGAGAAACGGCGTGGTGGTTAGTCGGTTAGCAAGACTTGTTATCTAGAAGGTAATATTATTTATGTATAGTAAAAATACTTCTAGTATCGTTCAAACTATCGCATATTCTACTCCTCTATTATTCATATGCTTTGCTCCTTAGAGGATTCCTTACTCTTTATGATTGTGCTGTCTCCGTTATCTGGAACACCGTTGAACAAATAATGTACAATATAATATAGGATAATGCTTCTGTGGCACAGTGGCTACTTTTACTCACAAACATGGGTGAGTGCGCTAACAGCATTGTCGGTCTAACCCCTACGCCAGGTACAGATACTAGCAATTTAGAAGCCTATATCAACATGCTGGTATTATCTGTGCGCGAACTAAAGTGGCGCCATCTCGGCGCGACAAATAAATGTACGGTGTCGTCGGGTATTTCCACTTCGCCGAAGAGTTGCGACACATTGATGAGCGCCGCTCTCGTTTTGGACAAATTTCAATACAATGGTCAACAACACGTTCTGCGCATATGGATAATTGATGTTCCCGGGCGACATCTCTCGCTGGGCGATATGGAATCCGCTCGCACTTAGTGACTTATGACTTATGACACATGATACAAATAACGAAATTTCGGCACGGTTGAATTTAACTTAATATTGAAAAATATGTCTATTTGGATTTCACTTTTGTTTTCGATGACAATGCATTCTATCATTCTTACATTGGTGGCAATCACGTACACACACGCGGACATACGTATTTCTCTGTAATTTGATGACATTACAGCAGTTACAAAAAAAATGTCAAAAATTCATCATATAAGAACAGAACTTGAATACCTTCACAGAACTTGAAAATCAACTTTGAATTTTGATGAATTGTTCAAATTCTGTGAAACAACCCGTCCTCAGTTTTTTACGGGTTGATTTTTTTATAGTATTCATTTTATTACTGTTATTTGTTTTGATTTTTGGTTTATTTATTTTTTAGCGCGGAACTCCAATGCTCCTCAGCGCTAGCTGCTTCTAAGTAACAAAGAACGTTGATCTCCGTGTTTGTGTTTTTATTGCGATTATGTTTTACTCCCGGGGAAAGGGTTCAACGCCCAGTTGACCCTTAATTATTGTTATTTCTTTCCTTGATGTGAAAATAATGAATAAACAACAACATTCTCAGCAGGAGGATTTTAATCGTGTGGTTTTACTACCTACCCGGCTTCACCTGGGTCTTAAATTTTGTCTCTAAACAAACTAACCATCACGCCATTTTGCGGCAAAGAAGAAAGACCGCCATAAAATCTGTCTCGGCGCTCACTCCTTGCTTCATTCACTGTCATAAATTGGGTCATACAAACTCTTCCGTTATTCTGACTCATGACATGACGCGACTCGATTATATTATTCACTTGATCGTGTCACATCTTCCTCAGGCTTTCCCGACTTCTACGAATATTATATTCGCGTCATAATATCGTGTTTTTAATACCAAAAGCTCGTAACTACATTTTTTGGTTTTTTTAATTTAATTTAGAATTTTTATAAAACTTTGTAACTCTTTTAAAAATAATTAATAAATAGACAAGAAAAATATTTTAAAGGCACTTGCTAAGCACGTTTATTAAAGAAACAATTCCCTAAAGATTTTTTCAAAATAACATAATTTTTTACCCAAAACCCTGACATTATAATGAAGATCAAAATTTATAATTGAGTTTACTACAAAACATGTTTTGGTTTATTTTTATAAGCAATAATTGTTCGCCTGAAACACTCATCCACATTGAAAAAATCTCCTGATAAAAAATACATGACGCCAACGGGACTCGAACCCGTGTCCATTCGATTTCCGGTCGAAAGCTCTGACCACTGAGCTATGGGGGCTTATTGGCGTCATGTATTTTTTATCAGGAGATTTTTTCAATGTGGATGAGTGTTTCAGGCGAACAATTATTGCTTATAAAAATAATTGTTATCCTTTGTGCTATGCATAAATAAAATCTTGTCTTTAAAACATTAATTTATCAAAAAAATAATAATGTTTTGGTTTGTTACTAACTTTTGGCACCAATCCCACGATATATTTACCTTTTCTCCTTTCTTCGTTCATCCGCTCTACTTGCCCAATCTATCTAAGCGTCCCTTTCTCAACTTTAACAATATTTTTTTCCAATCAAATTGAAAAATGTGCATCATTTAATTTGGTTTCATATCTTATTTTTTTAATGTTACGGGGACACGTAACTACACTAACTACGGAAATATTTCAATATTAATTATTAAACAAATGACAAATAATCACGAAATGAAATAATATTATGTATTTTATTATTTTTTACGGTTAAATGAATATTACAAAGCTCATAATGATAATAATGACCTTGAGATATAAAAATAATATGCATGTTGTGCAAAATTCATGACGCCTGGGGTCAAACATTTGAGCGTTCACTCCAAGCTGCATAGCTCATGATGGAAACGACGTTGCAACCTTACTTAGGAATTGCAGATATACAAAGTCGTAACAGGCTGGTATTTTTTTATTACTTGACTTTTGATAGAATATTTTTTTATACCTACGATCTGGGTCACAGACGAAAACACTTTGTAGAATATTTTTTACAAATATTATTAGTTAAAATTGTACCAGTCTGAAAATAGCCGAAGTCGGTAAAGTCGATGTCTACAAACAAATAAGTGGACCAAATTAAGCTGTATTAAATTTTACAATATTGAATTCCACCGTTTTAAAAATAGAAAAAAATCATCCTATTTGGTCCAAGGTCCAATTATTCCAATTATTAGAACAAAGCTTGTTAGTTATTTGTGCTATATTTATTTACTTCAATATTTACGATTATTCGTCCTATTCTATTTAAATTGCCAAAATTTGATCTTGATAGTTAGTTTGGGAGGCGGGTATGGGTACCGCCGCCCCGGGAACACTTATTGGATAAGCATCACCTCTGCCACAGGTCACCCCAAGTGGTTTGCTACGTTTGGTGACTTAGCAGGGGTGCCCGAGTTCATGGGTTGAGGTTTGTCCGGGTCTCTGACCCCCAGATTCCTACCCACCCCTCATACCTTTTTCCTTCCCAGATCTTCCTCCCTTCACAAATTTTTCAAAAATGTCATTTTGACTATCGGTAATAATATAAAATTCTCTCGATAGAAAAAAATTGTATCTTTAAATGCAACTTAGGCATTTATCGGGTGATTTTTGCTTAATTTTGCGTGTCGTTTTTTATTATTATTTTTTTTTTTTTTATATTAACGTGCTCCCTCTAACATTCGTATTTGCATATTTCCCTTTCAAACCATCTTTTTGAACGCTTAGTACGGAGCCTTAAAAGCACTCTAATTAATCTGCAGCTCATTGTTGAATTATGATTTGTAAAAAAATATCACGCTTGAATAGAGAAAACCGCTAACAACAGCAGCTTTGTTAAGATTGCGTAAAAAGGCGAACAGTTTGCTCGCATAAAAAGTTAGGTGCTTGTATTTGTTTGTTTGTTTGTATATTTATTTATTTATTAATTTTCTCGCGGGGCTGATTTTAATTGACGCAATTAATCCACGTAGAGTTAATTAATGACAACAACCTTGCCGTTTGGCTTGGATATCAAGATTTTCGAACTGCGAGGTTGCAGCGAGCACAATGAAATGGCGAGAAAGTTTTGTATTTAAATATCCATCTTTCAAACAGCCTTACAATGACAATCATGAGAGTAGATGTACAGTATCTAAATTAACTAACCAGCCATCACGTCGTTTCCCCGCATGATCAAGCAACGCGGTCCTGCATCTTGCCATCAGGCTTGCATTGGTTTTATTTACATACGCCCCATGGATCTCATTTCTACACCATTCAGTCTAATTTCATCCTACCTTTGCCAGTTTCATGCCTCACTGCCATCCATCAGGGTAAAGTACTCCATTTTGGACTGCCAACTTGGCTTGTTTGGACAATTTTTGTTAGCATCAACCGCGTTCAGTCCTCCAATAATGCCCCATTGATGATTTTCCTCACTTTCAATATCTTTATTCGCTTTCTCGTCTCTCGTAAACATACTTCACAAATACACAAACTCATCCACCTGCTCCATCATTCACAATTATATTTCGCACTGTTTTCGTACTCTCTCTTTCAAACATCATGATTTTAGACTTGCCTTCATTCATTATTAATGATCTTCCATACTGTTTGAAATCAGCACTGCATCGTCAGCATGCAACAGGCAATATACGTTTAGATTACTCAACTTTGCGTCTAATCCCACCTCTTTCAATTCTTGTATACAATTATCCATGTATATGTAGATTGAATAATCACGGTAACATTGCGCAGCGTATAATTAAGAATCTGTGAAAGACAGTACCTACTTATAACACTGACATCATAAAATTTAGTATTTCGCACTTACCACGGTTTTAAATCAGAGCGCGACATAATATTTTACTTTATAAAATAAATTTTATGTTTTAAATATCTTTCATCATTTTGGGTTTTTAGTCTTTTTCTCGTTGAATTATCGATTCCTCGTCGTTTGGGCGACCTTGTCAAATAAAACTCAGTACTACAGGGAACACAGACTGTAGAGAAAGTACCTACCCAAACCTAACCAACTACTAGTCTACCGTGTCTACTAGGTGACCTTATCAGCCTGTACACGGAATGAGCCAATTATTATCATAAAACGTAATACACAACGACCAAGTTTTGTTGGTTGAAATGTTAAGTCCACTGATAGAATTATTTCGTGGGCGCTTTGTGAGCCCGAAAGTAAGGACAATTTCTTCCTACTTTCTGGTTTAATTGATCCAACATTTTAGAGTATCGGTTTTATTTCTTGGAAAATGATAAATCATTGCCATTGATTGGTCAGTTTTCTTTAATCGGTAAAAATTATAGAGAACCAAAAAAAAGTTATTTCGATTCATGCATTTGTATTTTTTTAACCTTTTTTCTATATTCATCGACTCCAATCCAAATGTGACGTAGATTCACCATTATATTTTTTAGGCTTATCAGATGTACTGCATAAATAAAGGTGTTCGTTGAATTCATTACTCAATATGTAACTAAAACACCGTTAAACGGTTTTGAAGCGTTTTTATTAGTAAGGCTGTTAATGTTCAAAGATTTTTATTACCGATTTAATATACTACTCGTATGGCGAACTAGAACGATGATCTTGTGTAAAAAGAGGTGTGTAGAGTGAGATCGCGCTACTCTATATAAATGCTCTTCTATTGCCCTCTCACGCTAACACTACGTAAACTAACTTAGCGTCTTTCTAAACCGATACTATTTTATTAGTTTAGAGAATACGCAATTCATAATGTAACGAAAATATTATGCTAACTTCCACCAAAACTCGACAGATTTTGCGTTATACCTGCCCTGTAGAACGCACAGTTACGTCGAAACTAGTTGGCTCTACATAGTAATATGTTTTGCATACAAAGTCGTAGATTTTTTTATTCATACATTTGAACTCTATTTCGGTTCCAATTTAAATATCCACGTTTAGAATTCAAATCACGTAATGTCTACCATTGACAACGCACCAATAATACTTACGTATCGGTATTATCTGGTATGCCTACGTGTGTCCCGTTACATTATATCTGAGGTCGGTTTCAGCTGAGATTTTCATAACTGTCGTCTGAGTCATCTCAACAAGACGCCCACCTCACATACATGTTTTAAATCTAGGAATTACTTATTCATTCTTCAATGTTCTTCCAGTCAATACAATTTTTTGGATTATATTTGAGTAGAAAACAAATATTTCGTGGTTTTGAAATCAACTTTGTTTTCCACTCGACTTGACTAGGTGTATAACAAAAACGTCAGAAAACCAGCATCTTACAGAATTTTGGTATCCTTTGTTTTTGTGTACGTGAATTGCTGACTTTTTGGGGGTGGCGATTTTATTGTTTATAACGGTTTCTCCTCTTCTTCCAATGGACTAAATGCTGGCGCCCCACAGGGATCAGATCTGATACCTGCATTGTTTTTTTGCACACTTAATTATTGAACCAAACATTGTTTCGAGGATGCCATTACAGTATATGATAGTTTTTTTTGACAAGTCATCCGTGTACAAGGAACCTCCAGTAATTGCTCTGAGGGCTTTGAAACAGAAAATGTATGGTTACCTAGAAATCGTTTTCTCTTGAGGAACAACAGGTTGCGCTTTGACTCAAGCTTCGTCAAGGCTCAATTAAAGTAATAATATTATTAAATATTGGGATGTAGTCGCTTTGTGATGATTGAGAAACTGGTATTCTTTTCGCTTATTATCATTATTATTAATCAAAATCTAGCAAAAGTAGCGTATGGATGGAAAAGCACCAAATTAATTCGTAATGAAATTAGGTAGTGGACTATCATGCCAATGAAGCTTCTGAAGCTTGTCACAGATGACAGAAAAAAATTACTGATCGTTAAGTTCAACATGAAGACAGCAGCTGCTTGATAATAATAAAACTTGAAAAAATGTTATCGCCCAATTTTTGTCATCTCATACTAGAAAAACTTTTAATTATGATAAAATCCCCTTCTTTTACTTTTTATGGATGATACTTCAAAAGCGCAATAATAATCCAACTTAGTTTTTGGAGTGCACTTGGATTCCTTCAACCTACTGACAGCTGATAAAGTTGCTGATATATGGCCAGGTATCTTGGTCCGTATCCTCGCTATGTACGATATTCCTCGCTCAATCTTAAGCGGGATAAATCGGCCGCTCAATCCAAAGTAATTCCTCCTTTTGACGCCAAGGCGTTAGCAGTGACACATGGTTCAAATTTGACATTTACATTTGTAAATAATTACACATTTTTATCTTACTCAAATTTACGTAAATTGCCTAATTTTATCAGTATGGACTATTATATTCATCGAGCGATTATATTAATTGACAATTAATCTAAATTTGTAAGGTATTACAAGATTGATTAAAAAAAAATCAATACCATAATAGTTAGTTTTTCATGAACAATGCACTGACTCTCGCGTATAGCACCATGCTGATTGAAGTGGGGAACTTTATCAAAAATCAACTCATAAATTTTAAACCCGCTTAAAAATAAAATTTCTGCGGTCGTTCACATTCTAAAAACATAATTTGGTTTTGCAAAGAAAAAAGAAATACCGCTTTTTGGAAGTTATGCTTTACAATATTCAGACGGATTGATAATTAAGATAATTCAATCCAATTTTGTATTCGTATGCCTTTCTTGAAAGAATTGAGTTTTTACACGGACAAAACATTGTATTCATATTCATATTGCGTATGGATGGGCGTTAACAAATAATTCGTCTTACCTGCAAAAGCGTATTTTATTTTTATTTTTTTTTTTTTATTTTTTTTTTTTTTTATAGTGAATACCTCACAAGAGTCCCAACTGCTCCCGTCTGGAGCCAGTGAGACTATGGCATCCCCAATTGGGGGATGTTGTGAGGCTAAAGGTAAGTGGGGAAGGGAAAGAGGAAGGTGGGGAAGTACCTGGCTATTCAGATCTAGTCACTAAACACGGCTAAAGCCATTTGGAGCAACGTTTCAATTCTGAATGGTGGTCTTACACCAGGGCGATACTGGTAGTATCTTCCACTCTTTTAATAAAATAATTAATTTAACGCCATCTATGAACACGTAGATCTATGTAAGCAACGCATATACCGGGCCTTAAAGTTGATTATCGCGAGTAGGTGTTCAGAAATGCCATAGAATCTGAATTTTCGTTTTTAAACGAACCGCCTGGCGTAGCAACGCTAAGAATAAGTGAGGTGGGTAAATTATAACAAATTTCTCAAAGGATCTAAAATATTTTGAGGCAAAAAAATCACTTTTAGAAACAAGCCCTAACTTTTGTTTACCCGATTAGGGATCTGTAGTTAGTTTTTTTACGCAGCTAGCAATTGTATAAAGGACTAGTAATTCTTAGGGCGATGCACTATGTCGCGTCGTGTAATATTTTAAATTGAGCCGCTATCAATAAGAACCCTTACGTAGATGGCGACAAGGTTTAAATTCCCGCTTAACACCATCCGCCTGTTTTGATTTATGCAAGAAAAAAACATGGCCAAAAAGTG
The DNA here is from genome assembly GCF_061612785.1 of Hesperophylax consimilis. NCBI lineage: Eukaryota > Metazoa > Arthropoda > Insecta > Trichoptera > Limnephilidae > Hesperophylax > Hesperophylax consimilis. Next base: position 25,020,450 of record NC_142856.1, on the reverse strand, counting down.
CCTTTTATTTTATTTTGTCGATGTTCAGGCATAAATATTTAATTTTTTTTCGATCATTTTATAAATAACTTAATTTGCCACATTGTACAATAAAATCAAAACCGAAAATGGGTTCGTAAGTAGGAGATTTTGAACTTTAAAGCAGTTTTCATAGGCCTTTACATTATTTTTTTCAGGGCTTATAAAAATACTTATCTAAAAAAAACTCGATTATTTCAAAGGCCAAGATGTATTCTACTCGCAGTATTTTAATTAAAGCATCTGAAACATTTCTAGGCGACCAAATTTTCAAACCAAAAACACACGATTTTGCATTACTACGTATGGCATCGCCTTAAGCAGATTTTTTTTCAACGACTGAATAGTGGTATTACAATGCGACTTGCCTGTATACTGTCAGATTCATTTATCGACAAACCACAGAAAGAGCCGCGCTCTGCGCAACTTGGTTTGTTCCAATTTCCCTGATTGGCTGGTCTATCAATTTAAATGCCTTCGAAATTTAGTTAATTGTAATAAAGGAGGTGAGAATAAAATTTGTGTCAAAATGATTAAATTGCACATTTCTTTAGCTTTGTCCGTGCGACCATTATGACTGTAGGTATATGAAATCTAATTTAATTATTCAGTTACAAAAGAGGTGTCACTTTCGACGACCTCAAGATTCATTTGGAAATCATCTCTTTATAAACATCATTAATTTAATTTAACACCGTGATATCAACTTTCACTTCTCGCCGTGATCATCCGATGCATTTATTATATTTTTATAACACATCAAATTTTAGTTCATACGTAATAGTAATGGCTACCTGCTTCAACGAACTGATGTCGTTTTATAAGTATTTTTTAATACCCGATAAGGTACACGGAGAATAATTGCAGAATTTAATTAGTAAATTAATCGCAATCCGGTTAGAAACGGAATTGCAGGCCATTGACAAATTAATAGATAGGTTTCCTAATAAACTGTTATAAAATTCGAATGTATAGGGTTTTCCAATAAGAGGTGTTATTTTATTATGTACATAAATTACATTTATTTTATATACATAAACACACACTTGCTACAAACTACACATCACTTCTTATCACTTTCTTATCACTTCTTTTATTTTATTATGTATATAAATTTAAAATGACAGCTTCAAAAGTAACATCTACAGAAATAGCGGGCTATTCAAAATAACACCTCTTATTGGAAAACCCTATATTACCACGAAGTCGGAGGACGTGTTCGTAAAAATCATAATTTTTCCGCATTTCGTCATTGTATACTATCATGGCAAATGCAAATGAATGAACACGTGTTCCGATATTTCAGGAATTTATTAAATGTTTATCAGGAAACCGACTGCATACCCGTTTTTATCCGGATGTCCAATAATTTTAAGAGATCTTTTATAAATTAGCAATAGGTACTCATTTTTCTCCGTGTATTATTGATACTTTTTTTTAAATATTTCAAACGTTACAACATGGCCCATTACCCATTTAAATGATGCACGGATCGCGTTAGTAAGTCGTTCTTTGATAATTATACAATTGGGGAATCTACATGATATGAAGTAACCCAAAAACTTATACATATCGAAACCGGAAAGGCAAAAGGGCGTAAGCGACAATTTAGTCAAAAATGAGTTAATCATGCTGTTTTGATTAGAATTTTTGTCTGATCAAAACTGTATATTAAACTATTTTTTTTGATCAAATTGTCGCTTACGCCCTTTTGCCTTTCCGGCGTCGATATGATAATACACATTTTTTTTTGCTTTTTAATTATTTTTTCAAATTTAAAAAAAAACTTTTAGCCCGGTTCACGCTTTGACGCATTTTAAAAGTCAATAAACAGCTGATGTTATCAATCCCCTAGCGACTGATTTTTTCGAATTCCTATGTCGAACTCGATTCACTCGAAAAAGAAAGCTAAAACCAAAAAAAAATCCACAAAACCAATTCCAAATCTGATGTAGATTCACAAGTATCCCGCTTGTACCACACGTTTCCGAACACCATGTATGTGCACTATTATGAGAGTAAATATGAATTACGTGTATTTTCTAATATTATAGAGCTTATTACGTACTTAACGATTACGCACTTTTGTCTTAACGATACAAAATACCTTTAATTCATTCGTAAATATACCTAGTATTACTTAGAAATTTTTAGAAATACCAACATGTTTTACGAGTACAAGATTCATAAAAAGCACAAGAAAGCATAAAAAAACGATTAAAAATATAGCATGTCAAAATAAAATAATGGAATGTCCTAATTCCAAAAAAACCCCTTTATCTCAATTGGGTATTTTCACCGTTTTTTTAATCCCGAAAAAAATTAAGAAAGAAATAATAACGGTATTATATTATATTTTCTTTTATACTAATACATTTTCTATAACGATTTAAAATGCACCATTTTCGATTTGCCGCCAAAACGACATGATCGTTTTTATTAGTGAATTTGTCTTACCAGACATTGGCGTTATCTACGTCACAATGACCTTGTAGCTAGTTGGTTGATTTTTGGAATCAATAATTGTGAATGAAAATATCATAAATACATATTTTTATTACAAAAATCATAATCAGAAAAATTATCATTAATTGGTTGTAAAAAATTTCAACTGTATTCATAGTTTGCGAAAATAACCCATTTTTTTTAGATGTTATTGAATTTTAACTGAGCATTCGGTATAACAGATGGCGCAAAAGTCATCAGTCGAAAGATGCTACACTTTTTTGAATTTTAACTATTCGGTATAACAGATGGTGCAAAAGTCATCAGTCGAAAGATGTTCCACTTTTTTTTTAATTTTAACTGAGCATTCGGTATTACAGATGGCGCAAAAGTCATCAGTCGAAAGATGCTACACTTTTTTTTAATTTTAACTGAGCATTCGATATAACAGATGGTGTAAAAGTCATCAGTCGAAAGATGTTCCACTTTTTTTGAATTTTAACTGAGCATTCGGTATAACAGATGGTGCAAAAGTCATCAGTCGAAAGATGCTACACTTTTTTTGAATTTTAACTGAGCATTCGGTATTACAGATGGTGCAAAAGTCATTAGTCGAAAGATGTTCCACTTTTTTTGAATTTTAACTGAGCATTCGGTATAACAGATGGTGCAAAAGTCATCAGTCGAAAGATGCTACACTTTTTTGTGATGTAAATAAAAGCTGTATACACGTTGATAAACTAAGTTACTGAATTAGAAAATCGAGTGAGGATTTTTGCGCCACGACCGACAGGCTGTATTCTTGCATTATACAGTCTGGCTCCCATTTGATATAATATTCATTAATTAAACTGAAAGGCACAACGAATGAGGTTTTGTGGTTAGAAGTTAGATTTCCTACGTGAATGTTTGTCTGGTATTAGAATGTTCATCAGATGTTGTTGAAGGGTATTAAAATAGTTTACGAATTGTTTGCTCGCAACTAATTTTAACTTCGTTTTGTAAGTTGGATTTTTCTTAATAAATTCAATCGAACTTGATTGGTTTTTTTGTATGTGAAAACCACACTATTCCCAACCGTCTGGAGCCAGTGTGACTAAGTCACTGCCCAATTGGGGTGTGTTGTGAGGCTGAAGGTAGTGGGGATGGGAAGGAAATGGGGATGAGGACGGTGTGGGAGTACCTGGCTATTCATATATGGTCACCAAACACAGCTAAAGCCATTTCAAGCATGGCGAATGGTGGTCTTAAACCAGGGCGATACTCTGCCGCAAGTATACTATATATTCATTTTAATTAATACATTGCGAAATAACACAAATTCATCACATAAAATTGAGCCCACGACCTTGGAATTGCTAGTCGAAAGCCTTTCCCCTCTACCAAAGAGGTTTGCAAATACGATGAAATGGACACTTACTCATTTCTACATCCCGGTCCACATACGAGTACTACTCATTATTTATTTATTTATTTCACGCCTATTAAGGCTTTTACATACATATATATAAAAAATATTTACGATATTATACATGAAAATAGTGCAGGCGACTATTTAAAACAATTGCAGAAAAATAACTATAAAGTCAAAATATCACTGAACTTGATCTACACAGCATGCAGGCACAAAACATAAAAAATCCAAAATATTTCTTTCTGTTTCAGTTGACAAAATTATTATGTGTTAGTCTCAAATTAAATACAAAAATTAAAATATTCCACTACTTGATGAAAAAAACTTCAATAGGGTATGCTTATATATTGAAATTGATGTACTAAATATATCAACAACATCGTAGTATTTGTTTCCTAGCTGTTGAATCCGTCGCATAGGAGTGTGATATTGGGACGTTGATATAGAATTGCTACAATAATATGGTAGGTACTGTCTTGTAACCGACCTGCTTGGAGTATGAAAAGAGATTACATTTAATAATTAAGGGGTATCAAACATTGAATTAATGATTTTATTGCATCCCCAAAGATGACATAGGCCCTGAGGGAAATTATTTTCTTCAGGGCCTCCTGTGTGGAGTAAATATAAAAAAAAAAAAAAAAAATACAAACAGGTTAAATCGGAAATAATTCTGCGATCAGATAATTTTATTAAATTTAATGAACAAAGTACGTTATCGTAACTTAGGTTTTCTCTAGGAATGCCCATTTTAAAATTTACATATCTTAAAAATTTATTTTGGATTCTTTCAATCGCATGTGAATGAACCTTATAATATGGGGGACCAAACCGTGGAATTGTATTCTACATGACTCCTTACTAGTGACATATATAATGTTATACTTTTTACTCATCTTATTCGAACGATTGTGCGGAATTACCAAATTATTAGTTTAACTTAAGCAATATTAGAGTGAAACAGCAACAGCCTAAGGTTTATATACAGTAGCATCTGCTGACACTTTCTTCTTCTAATCCCAGCACTCCGGTAGCGTAGGCCTAACTAACTAACTCACCATCACTCCGTTTCCGCAGGGGTAGGCGGAGAGACCAAACCGCCAAAAACTCGGGCACACACTCCTTGCCACATTCACATTCATACATCGTCTCGTACATACTCTTCTATTATTCTGACTCTTGACAGGGCCCGACTCAAGTATCTGATTCACTTGGTCGTGCCATGTCTTCCTCGGGCGTCCCCGATTTCTTCTACAATTCACATTTGCGTCATATATTCTCATTACACTCCTTTCTTCGTTCATTCGCACTACATGCCCTTTCGTAATCTTACTCAGTGTTAAAAAGAGAAAACACCACGATATACTTTCAAATCAAGAAGTTAACCACACAAGAATTAAAATGTATACCTCTATAAAGACAAAGATTCCGACTGCAATTTGAGTAAAAATTACGAAACTTTCTAAATTTTTATAAGTGTGGTATCCCATAATTTTTTTTTAATAAAAGCGTATTTCTTTTTTGTTATCAGTAATTTTAGTTTTTTGTTTAGACAAATAGACGTAAAGTGAGCCACTTTTGAAACTTTTTTATGTTTGCATTAAATATATTTTTATGTTTCTTCTAATAATAATATTTGAAAGCATATTTCATTACTCTTAAAAAAACAGTGTTTAGTTTTCGGATACATTCGGAAATTTTTCATTTATTTGGCTTTTATTGCAAAGCGAAAATACATACGCGCCCTTGAGTTAATTTTTCACGAGAACGGCGCTGTATACAAATTATTAAATATTATTAAATTCTCCGATCTTCTGACAGCGTCTAAGAAATATAACGGTCAATAAGCAAAAAGCCTGAGAGGTTAAAAAATATACATTTTCATAATCATCTGTTTATTTTCTGCAAACAAAAAAAAATTAAGTACAAACAATATTATAAAAATCAATAAAAATAATGGGAACCCACTAAGGCGCAGCCTGCGCGTTGGTAATGTACAGGGTTTTCCAATAAGAGGTGTTATTTTGATATTCAATCGTAAAAGATCAATGGTTTCGTTGCTTGTGTGGCACGTAGCTCCGTCTTGTTGAAAGTAAACGTTGTCCAGATCAATACCATCCAATTCCGGCCATAAAAAATCATTAATCATCTCTCGATAGCGCAACCTATTCACCGTAACTGTTGCTCCAGCCTCATTTTCGAAAAAGTAAGGTCCAATGACTCCGCCGGACCATAAACCGCACCAAACAGTCACACGTTGAGGATAGAGATGCTTTTCAACAATAACTCTTGGGTTTTCCGAGCCCCAGATGCGACAATTTTGCTTGTTGACAAAGCCACCGAGGTGGAAATGGGCCTCATCACTCAAAATGATTTTCATTTGATTCACTCAAGTGAATTTTAATAATTTCAATGCGTTGTTGAAGCGTGTATCGTTCCATTTTTATTAATGGCGTAGTTTCTACTTGTCAAATGTCAAAAAATGACAGCTTCAAAAGTAACATCTTCCGAAATAGCGGGCTATTCAAAATAACACCTTTTATTGGAAAACCCTGTAGTTAAATACATTATATTATTGTACCTACAAAGAAACAAACTCTGAGCATATAAAACAAAAACAAGATTACAATTTGTCTAAGCGGTTTGTGTAAAGCGGCCGCTACACTACTCGCTTCGGCGCTTCGACGAAGTCCTCGACGAAGTTAGCCGAAGTCCGAAGTGCGTGCCCACACACTCGTGCAACTTCGCGAGTAGCTCAGTCTCTCGGAGTCCGTGCACTAGGCAACATGGACGTTCAAGTGGCAAATAAAGGATGAAAGTAGATTAAATGCTGTTGAAATGAGATCCCTGAGGCGTATAATAATAATAATAATAATAATTGGATAATTTGTAAAGCGCCGTTTTTGTGAAAAATCACCTCAAGGGCGTATGTGTGGTAAAACCATGTTTGATCGTGTGAGGAATGTGGAGATCCGCAAAGAGTGCAAGGCTGATGTAAGCGTAATGAGTAAGATTAAGTAAGGGACGCTTAGATGGTTTGGGCATGTAGAGCGAATGAGCGAAGATAGGAGTGTGACGGCCGGCATAGTCCAGTGGTAACGCATTGGACTGCCATTCCGAAGGTCGCGGGTTCGAACCCGGCGTGCGCAAATAAATTTTATTTGATTAATTTGTGTTATTTCACAATTAATTAATTAAAATAATATATAGTATATTTGCGGCACGTTCCAGAGTGGAAGATACTACCAGTATCGCCCTGGTGTAAGACCACCATTCAGAATTGAAACGTTGCTCCAAATGGCTTTAGCCGTGTTTAGTGACTAGATCTGAATAGCCAGGTACTTCCCCACCTTCCTCTTTCCCTTCCCCACTTACCTTCAGCCTCACAACATCCCCCAATTGGGGATGCCATAGTCTCACTGGCTCCAGACGGGAGCAGTTGGGACTCTTGTGAGGTATTCACTATAAAAAAAATATTAAAAAAAGGAGGATATATGATGCAAATGTGAATGGTAGCAGAAGTCGGGGACGCCCGAGGAAGACATGGCACGATCAAGTGAATCAGATACTCGAGTCGGGCCATGTCAAGAGTCAGAATAATAGAAGAGTATGTATGAGACGATGTATGAATGTGAATGAGGCAAGGAGTGTGTGCCAAGACCGAGTTGTTTGGCGGTCCGTCCTCTCTGCCTACCCCTGCGGGGAAACGGCGTGATGGTTAGTTAGTTATCTTTATAGTCCCTTTCAATTGGGTCCCAAATAACCGCCTCGGATTGGAGTGTTTCTAGAAACAAAAAAATTAGGTCCTGTGACCACAGTGTAGAAGCCATATTTTATTACGTATAGTCACTATGACTCTGCGCACGCACAACCACCAAACACGACGTCTCGAAGCGAACTGAAGTGAACCGAGTAGTGTGGACAGACACTTCGTGTTCGAACTTCGAGTCCTTTGACTCGGGCGCATTTACCGACAACAATCGGAAGTCGGGCCAAGCGAAGCGAAGATGCCCGAAGCGAAGCGAAGTTCGTGCCCACACTATCGTATTAGGTCAACTTCGATCAACTTCGCGAGTAGTGTAGCTGGGCTTTATAAAGTGTTTACAATAAATTATAATGGTATATTGTAGTTTTATCACAAGATGCATTATTTTAGAATCTTCGTAATATGGTCGTAATAACTTGGTGCTATAATAATATTTGTACTCTGATGATGTGGAGTCCTGCCACTGAGAGCTCCGTTATGACATCTCTTTTCTTTGTCTTGTGTTTGAAAAAGTGGGAAGTTACAACGGATCTTATTGCAGTATGCCTATGCGTTATCAAAACCTAATTTGCGTACCTTCAACTACTGTAAATAAAATATTTTAATAATAATCTTATGAATATTCCTCTGGTCCTGCTGCTGAGAGCTCCGTAGCAAGCTCTCTTTCTGTTATATGTAATTTATAAGAATTTTAGAGAGGTTACAACTGAGCTATCAGCGGTACGCCACGTAAACCCATGTAAATAAAACCCTCCAATCGAATAATAAATAAATAAAAAAAAACTATAAACTTAATTCGGTTTTTTTATATAAAAATATATTCTTAAATAAATGTTGATATTTAGGTAATGCATTCTGAAAGGTGCATGGATGTGGCCCAAGCGAACATTGTATGGCAGGACGTAGCCGTGTGGCGCTCTCACTGCTCTGCCCGCCCTCACCCTCATGGGGACATATCGGGATGGCATGACGTTCCAGTTGTTCATAAGCACCAGCTCGACACATAGGTACAATCACCTTTTTAATAACCACCTAAAACTAACATAACCTGACTCACATCACATTTCCGCCTTTTTACATTGCGTTAAGTAAATCATCTATAATTTGTAAATAAAAATGAACTTATAAAAATTACCACAACGCATCACACAAAATCGAATTCATCTGAAGCACAATTTATGTATGTAAGTACTAGTTTTACTAATTCGCCTTTTACACGAACCTGTAAGGCTTGGATAGAGCTACTCGAGAACATTTTGAAGCCGAAGTAGAATTGAAGATGTTTACGAAAATTCACTGTCTCATCAAAGACCAAAAAAATCTATAGGATTGGTACTCTTTTAGGATTGCTGGCCACACTTAATACGACTTTTTAAAACTTAATTACTATAAAAACCAAAAACTTAAAATAAAAATAATTTTTGAAATAATGTTTTTGTTTAAAAACCTATTTTATATTAAGGCGAAGCTTAATGCCAAATCACTATTTTGATTAATCTTTATAACGAATTGGTGTACATTATCAAAACCAAAAAATATGCTTTAGTTAAATTGAAGGTTTTCCTATCGCTTCGCTTGAGTAGAATACAAATAAAAAAATAAATTATTCAATAAAAATTATAAATGCAAACTACTACAAAAAATATTTTTTGAATAGAAATGTATGAACGCGTAAAGGAAACGACTTTTAAAAAATACTGTTTTATAGCTAAGATTATCTGTGACAGTTTCACTTGATTAACTTTTTTGCTTTCTTATAAAATTATTTACAAAATAAATAAAAAACAGTTTTGTGCTTGAAATCGAACGTTTCTAGATTCCGTTTGTCAAGCGTTTTAATACCTATTACCTACAATATAAGGTACACCAAGAATGTACAAATTTTTGGCTTGTAGCTTCCTCTTACCACGATTTTTTTAAACTTAATTACTATAAAACCAAACTCTTAAAATAAATTCTTGGTATAATTTTTTTTGCCTAAAAACTTATTTTATATTAATACAAAATATCAGGAATACCAAAATGTCATAGAATATGGACAGAAATTAGGTATTGTAAAACATCAATATGGCGGTTGGCCCATATAAAATCAATTTTAATTTCAAGTATTTGTAACTTTGTATGTTTGTAAATGTTGGCTTTTACGGTAATTATGTTGAATCACAATGTTATTTCAAAAGAATCTTCGTTAGAAGCGTGGTCAGTAATCCTAAAAGTTTACCAATAAATCATGAGCATTAGATAAATAATAAATTATGTGCATTGACAATATACAAATAAAATTAAAATATCATTGAAGCAAAATATAATACTAATAAATATAAACGAAACATGAAACAGAACAAGACAGAGAAAAAAAAATTAACGGTCACAACTGGGAATCGAACCCAGGATCTCTTGATCTTTTACCGGGACAGGCGTCTTAACCAACTTAAAAATTAGTTGCAAGATTTTAATTCTAAATTTGAAATATCAGATCGACAAATATGACGTTTAATAAATATCTCCCAATGGTCAACGGAATTTCGAAAAAAAGTTATTAATATTTTTTACTTCTATCATCGTGTAGAATCACCTCCCTAAGTTAGTGCAACCTTACACCCTTTATAATGTCATGGTATACCTATCGTATGTTCACATTATCAGGGGTTTGCTCTTATGTTTGCTCTTCTCTCCGAAAAGACGTTCGCTACGCTACTGAAAGAAATTATATAGACGGCTAGTGCATCCGCATTGGATTGGTCAGTGAAAGTTATACAAAGTGACTTGTTATTGATGCGAAATATTAAAGGAGGCATAATTTTGTTGATAGAATCACTCTGATACTTCCACTCTTCAAAACTGAGCAAACGAAAGCGTCCATTAAGCAAAATTAACTCAATTCTATTTCTCTGTTACCTTATTGAGCTTTTGCACAACTGTACATAATTTTTATTGTGAATACATCCTATTAGGGCTATTGTTTAAGCATTTTATGATATATTTGTGGGATTTTGTACTGTTTTCAATTTCAATTGCCGGCAACCGGGTATTTATTTTATTTCCACAGTTTCTTTATTCGCCTCAATAGACAAAGTCTCATCCGAGGCGGGTAATTTATTAATTATATTTAAGATATTTCCAGTAGTAGGTAGAGCGTATACAGTTGTTACTGCATGATAATAATTTAATTGTGAAAAATTGTGGATGTTGTATTGGGATTGTTTCACAGAAGTCAAACAATTCTTTAAAATTCAAAGTTAAATATCTGTGGAAATTGTGTTCAAATTTATGTTATTCTTTCATCGTGGGCTGGTTATTTAAATTTTTTTTGTCGATAACATAACTTGAACAGGACTTTCACAGAACTTGAATGTTGTAATTTGATGAATTGTTCAAATTCTGTGAAACATCCCTTCTTAAATTTTACTGTGTTGGTTTATCGAATGATTATTATTTTGGGTATACTTTCAGATTTGTGTATTCCAATGTCACTTATATGTTATGTTTTTATTTTTTTTATTTTCTTAGTCTCTATTTCGGCTTTAGTAAATTGCACTTGGGATAAGTGAGACGTATCCCTGGAATTGTACACAACAATGCTTAAGTGAACTGTTTTCGAGTTACCTGAAAAAAGTTACCCTTAATGGTAATGTATAATCATTCATAGAATAATCGGTGAACCGCCTTGGCAGTAAAGGAAAAATCAAGGATTGGTTCCACTAACCAATCTATTACTTCACATCAATACTCCTGAAATAATCTTATGTCTAGCCTAGTAATGATTAAGAATTATTGACACTTATGTTTACATGAACACATTTGCATATATAGTGTAACCCAGTAGTCAAAACTTTACAAAACGAAAATTTATGAAACATCAACACCGAGGTATACGACGGGTCCTACCACAACATTTAACGGAAGTTAGGTCATCTTAAAAGATCTGAAGTACTCACAGTTAATTTAGAAATTAAAAATGCACGAGTGTGAGCAAATACAGTTTGATTATTTAACAATATATTCTCACTGGAATATTGACAAATATTTCTTTAGGTATTACATAATGTTCCGTTGTTCAATATTTGTCATCAAATACCAGTCACCCTGTCCTGGCCGAATGTATCGTTGTTGACTATCAACTTTCCTGCATCTTTCCGGATACTGCTCAAAATGTCAAAGCTGTAACATACTTTAGCTTAAGGCTTCGAAAAAAAATGTAACTCACATTTTAGGTCACCTTCGAATTGCTTCTGTTTATTTTTCTTACCTTTTTAATCTCGCATTAAGGCAACAAAACCTGTTTAAGGTATACGTGCTCAGTGGCGAAAATGTGTTAAGAAAATTTTGTATGGCACTGACATTAAAAATGAGGCTATCGCTGGAATCAACATTAAAAAGTTTTTTTTTCAACTTTGAGGATTTTAAAAAAATAATCGCAAGTTGCGCCACAATATGAAGTATGTCAAAAAAATACAAATAAATAGAAGTATTATCTGTGTGTAAGGATAGAACGGCCAACCTTATGATTCCAGAGATGTCAGCGCCATACAAATTTTTCTTAAAAAAATGATAACTCCTTCATTTGTACACGCAATTGCTTCATACGAAATTTTATAGCATAGTAATGATCAGCAGAATCCATTTCTAGCCAAAAAAATACCCTTCAAAATTCAAGTCTCTATTTTTTTTATTTTTTTTTATTTTTATATTTACTCCACACAGGAGGCCCTGAAGAAAATAATTTCCCTCAGGGCCTATGTCATCTTTGGGGATGCTGTGTGGAGGGTCTTTTTGTGGAGAGGAAGGAGTGAACATGGGTCTTGAAGAGTCCCATGTTGTAGGAGGGAGGAAACACAGAGGCCGGCAGTTCGTTCCACAGCCGAGCTGTTGAACTTAAGAACGAATCGTAGAAGCGACCCGTTCTCATGTGACAAGTGTCAACTGTGTACAAATGTTGGGCGCGCGTTTGGCGTGTATCCCGACTACGCACCGGTGCCGAAGGGATCAATGACGCTAGTTCCTCAGAGCATCTTCCATTGTAATACCGATACAACAAGGACAGCATACCTACCTGACGCCTGTGCTCTAAAGATTGCAGTCCGTTTGTTAAGATTGGGGAATCTATCAAACGGACCGCCCGTTTCTGCACAGAGTCAAGGGTTTTTTCAGATATTTTGGGACTCCAGACCAGAGATGGCTGCCAAATTCGACAGTAGGGCGCACTTGCGATTTGTACAGGGTGAGCAGTTGTGTACTATTAAAGTATCTGCGGGCCCTGTACAGTACGCCCAGCTTCTGAGAGGCCAACTTTACTCTGGCTTCGATGGAGCCCCCGTACCTGAGCTGGTCACTTATAGTTACACCAAGCATATCAATGGAAGGCCTGTTCGGAAGATTGCTTCCGTTGAAGGAGACTAGATTATCATTTGGATCCCTTTTAGACGTAATCAGACAGGATTGGGTCTTTGAAACATTACATTCGACGAGATTATTTTTACCCCAGGAGGAAATACTCTCGAGATAACCGTCCATTCTCTTCTTCAAAGCCCTCCGAGCCGTTGGAGTTTGTGTGCCCTTTGGGGGCCTATCAAACAAAAAGCTATCATGAACTGTACTGTCATCCGCGTAACAATGAATCGGTGCACATGTCAAAAGGTCATTGATGTGCAACAAAAACAAAGTCGGAGACAGAACCGATCCCTGTGGGACGCCAGCATTTATGGAGTGCGAGGAAGAGGTGAAACCGTCAGCAACCGCCTGAATCGACCTATCCCTTAAAAAGTCAGCAATCCACGTACACAGGGATGCGGGAAGTCCGTAAGAATGCAATTTGTTGACAAGTCCTCGGTGCCAGACCCGGTCAAAGGCCTTGGATATGTCTAGTGCGACCGTTTGGGTCTCACCGTGACGTTCCAGGCACCGCCCCCAAACATGCGTCACATACGCGAGAAGATCACCGCACGAGCGGTTCCGCCGGAATCCGTATTGACGGTCGTTGATAATTTTGTTCTTCTCGAGGTATGTGAGCAGTTTGTCGTTGATCACACGTTCCATCACTTTGGACAGAACTGATGTGATCGCTATGGGGCGGTAGTTGGCCGGGTTGGAGCGGTCACCTTTCTTGGGAATAGGGTGAATTACCGCTTTTTTCCAACCAGAGGGCACAGTGCCACACTTCAGGGACATTTTGAAGAGCTTTGTCAAAACTGGAACTATTTCCGCAGCACACCTCTGCAATACCAGGGCAGGTATTCCATCAGGTCCACTAGCTTTGTTAACATCGAGCCCCCGTATGACGTGGAGTACATCCCGATGCCGGATCCTCAGCTTTTTCATATAGAAGCCGCAGTGAGGAACCGACGGCGGAACAGCACCCCCGTCGTCGAGGGTCGAGTTTTCCGCAAACATTTTCCCTAATAGGTTAGCCTTTTCGGTGGCGGTGTTTGCTAGTGAGCCGTCAGGTCTGGTAAGAGGTGGCAAACTGGGTTTGCAAAAATTTCGACCTATTGAGCCCGCAAGCGACCAGAATGCTCTATGTCTATGAAAGGCGATTTTCAGCCCACTGTGCGCCACCCGCACACCCAGCAGGTTGCATCCGCCGCCCTGATCTACACAATCCTCACTCCCATGAACCCGGGTACCCCTGCTAGATCACTTGGGGTGACCTGTGGCAGAGGTGTTGGTTATCCAATAAACGGTTCCCGGGGCCCATACCCGTCTCCCAAATTAAGTTATATTAATCATATTGTATTCTAAAAGATTTGTCAACCAACTTGACCAGAGTCTGTAAAAGAAAAGTCGTTCGTCTAAATAAGAAGGAACAACCTATCTCGTATTAACGCTACAAATGGTTTTGGTAGATTAATTAATTACCTAGTCCCAATTCCCAATGGAACCAAATTACCCATTTGATGCAATCATTTTGATCGAATACTTATGCTCTCGGGGTTCTCAGAAATCAATCATGACAAATTATGTTTGAAAATAAACATACATCATTGTTTTCTCATCGATTAATTTCTGTAGCTAAGCGTTTAACTTACGAATTCTACGTGTAACTGTGTGAAAGTGATCACTCACTAACTGGTAGCATTATTTTATCTAATAGTGGTGATATCTTGCATTAATTTGCAGTCAGATTGTGTGGAAATGTATAGAAAATAGGCAAAATTTTAATTTCGTGTAGATTCTTTAAATTTTGAAGCATTCTTTACGAATTTAAGCCTTTCAGTAGCGCACTTTTGTTTCCAGTCCATATTTTATACTTGATATCACCTTAAAACGGGATCTGTCATTATATTTACTGTTTTGTCGGTGGAATAAGGATTGCAACCTAGCAGAAAAAATAGACGCCATGAACAATAACATCCTTCACAAGTTTTACCCAAAATACGGAGTTGTTTGTTTTAAATCAAGAGATTTATTTTTCATTAACGATAATTTATTATCCTTTTTCAGAGGAATTTGACAATTGATGTATATAAATGTAATATAATACATGGATAATAGCATAACTATATACAAAAAAATGAAAATTAAATGCTAATACTAAGATTAACATCAAAACCAAATAATTTTTATTTTATTTTTTTTTATTATTGTACGACAGACAGGTAAGTCCAATTATGGTACAATTTTATTAAAACTAACAATACATGTACATATATTTTTTAAAACATGGTATAGTGATATTAAACACATCTATATCCGCTGGTAGGGCATTTAGTAAGGTCATACCTCTTGTCATGCTATGTCGGGCAATGACATCTGTCCGACCCTGCGGTATACAGAATAGGTCGTGGCTACGATTTCGACAGTATTTATCAGGAACGAATAATCCACAGCATGACAGGAGATATGGGCAATCGATAAGGTTTTTTAGTAACTTTAATTCAAATACCATGAGTCCGGCATTACGCCTAGTCTCCAGGCTTTGGTAATTTGTCTCCTTTAGCAGTTCCACGTGATGCATGAATTTCGGATATATTCCGTACGATCGCATGTAAACATACCTTAGGAATTTTTTTTGAATTTGATCAATCATATTTATGTATTTAAGTTGATAAGGTATCCAGACAGTACTGGCGTACTCCAGCTTGCTTCTGACCACTCCGTTGAACATGGAGGTCATTGCTTCTTTGTTATTGAATTGTTTGCAAGTTCTAATTACAAAACCAAGAGTTTTGGAGCAAGCCGAGGTAAGCTGGACTATGTGGTTTGAAAATGTCAGCTTGGGATCAAAGATCACCCCAAGGTCCTTGATGATGTTTACGCGTGTAAGTACTTCACCATTCATTCTATACTGGCAGAATACCGGATTTTGTGAACGACTATAAGTCATAACAACGCATTTTTTAATATTGAAGTTAAGTTTATTTTCTACCGACCATATCATGATTGAATCGAGGTCGGCCTGCAGTTTCGAATAATCATAATCTGATTCGATTTCCTTCATCAGTTTCATGTCATCTGCGAATAGTAGACATGAGCTGTGATGTATGCAATCCTGAATGTCATCAATCAGAATGAGGAATAACATGGGACCGAGATTCGATCCTTGAGGAATTCCTGACAGAGCTGCGAACTTATGGGAGTCGTATCCATTTATATTTACATACTGACTTCTATCTTTTAAATATGACGCAAAAAATGTCAGTAAGGGTTGATTAAAACCTATTTTATGCATCTTTTTTATTAGAATATCGTGATCTACTCGGTCAAATGCCTTTGCGAAGTCCGTGTAAATTACGTCCGTCTGATGCCTACAGTCTAGGCCTTGTGCTACCCGTCGAGAGAAAGAGAGTAAGTTGGTTACCGTTGATTTCTTCGGTAAGAAGCCATGTTGATTACCTCTTAAGAAAGGCGTGATTTGTGGACTGATTTTATCACAGATAATCATTTCAAAAATTTTTGGAATTGTTGACAGTACTGCAACTAGTCTATAATTTCTGACGTCAGTCTTTTCATCAGCTTTGTGAATGGGGCTGACCCTCGTTAGTTTCCAACACTGTGGAAATGTGGAAGACATGATGCAGAGATTAAATATGTACGCAAGGGGAACACAGATATTTGGAGAGATTTTTATAATTATTGAAGGAGGAATACCGTCCGGACCAGTAGCCTTATCAGGTCGGAGATTCCGGATACAAGTTTCTATTTCCTGGATGTTGGTCAATCCGAGTGAGATATCTCCAACGTTCCAGGGTGATGCTGTTGGGAAATTGGTTTCAAGTTTAGGGGTTACTTGACTATAGACGGAATGAAAATAGTCAGCAAACTTATTTACAATTGTGTTAGGGTTAGTAAAAGTTACGCCTTCCTCAATCAAGCATGTTGGTGAGGTTGGGTTAACTTTTTGTGACCTAATATAGTTCCAGAAAAACTTTATGTCGTCTTTGATCCCATTCTGAACATTTTCCATGTATTGTTTTTTAGCAAATTTTATTTCAGATTTTAGCTCGGATCTACTCGCTGAAAATATCAGATAATCGGATTGCTTTTTGTGCAATAGATATCTTTTTCTGAGCGATTCCTTTCTTTTCAGTTTATCTATAATGCTCTTATTGAACCATATCGGATATACATCGTTTGTGATGTTGGGTTTGTTATTTGGTATACATAATTCAAAAATACTAAACAGTACATTGTTTAAATATTTCACTGCTTCGTCTACAGATTTTATGGTGTACAAAAATGTCCAATCAAAATGCGAAAGAATATTATTGCACAGTTCTATGTTTGCTCGCTTATAATTAAATTGGTGGAAATTATAATTGTGATTGTGGAGCGAAGGCGGGGGCCCGCGGGGGGCGCGGCGATCGTTTTGGCGGGGTCTTCGTCTGCACCGAACCGCTCTTGATAGGCGCGCGGAAATGTCCAGCGTCGGGTGATGCTGGTCTTCATTCACCAGTGGTTCCTCGCTTCTCATCACGTCACACACATTTATATTGCTAAGGATAAGATCGAGAATGTTATCGCTACTGTTCTTCACTTTATTGTACTGCGTCAGTCCATTCGAGTTTGTGAAATACGAAAAATCAGTTAAGACGTCTTCGGGTTTATTATTTAAGTTAAAATCACCCAAAATTATTATGTTCTTATTTAATAATATATTGGCTTTATTGTCTAAATGTTCATAGAAAATACGTCTATTTTCGCTGTCATCTGTGCAGTAGAAGTACACTACACATATAAACACAGTAAAGTTATCTTTACACACTTTTACCCAGAGGTGTTCGCCATCTGTTTCTAGCTCCCTTACTCTTATTGAATTTAACGGTTTACGTACTGCGAGCAGTACCCCTCCCCCTCGTTGCCCCTCTCGGTCACGGCGATGTACTGTGTACTGGCTGGTGGACAACAGTTCTGCGTCGAATACAGAGGTTTGCAACCATGTTTCAGTTAGATAATAACACCTAAATTGTAAATAAAGCAAAATATAAAGTAAGAAGTACATTGTACATTCGTATATGCATATAATTATTCATGTTTGTTGCAAACCAGTAAGACTGAAAACAGGAAAATAATTTACTCATAAGGTAAATAAAAACAAATATATATATATATATATATATATAATATACTGATATGTATTATTAAACAAATGTTTAAAAAAGGAAAACTAATAAATAATGGCAAAATACCAATGCCGTAAATAATATCGAATTTAAATGATAGTACTTGAAATGGTAAAGTAAATCAAAGTATAATATACATATCAAGTATGACCGTACATGCATACAGTCATTAATATGCGTCTAAAAAACAAATAAACTAAGGAGTGTGTGAGTTAAACGTTGGAAGGTATAGAGTGAAGACTTTTTTTTTAAAAAGCCACAGACATAGGAATTAATAGACGAGAAGATAATGGCGAGGGGTAAAATCAACTGTTGAAGAACGAAGGGAGTAAGGCTGACTGTGATTCGTCAATAAATCAATCTGACAGTAAATAGGCATCTCGCATTATAATATCACCATTTACTTCTTAAAAGTAAAATCTGCTTTTGAATGAATAGACATTTTTACATGGGAGCGCAAATTACTCGCCACGTTATGAACAAATTTGCGAAGTCCAAATTCGGCAAAAAATTTCTTCTTTTTTCAGAGTCGAATATTTCGTTTAAGTATTTAGTTAAGACACTTTTATAAATGTTCATAATTTACTTCCCAGCAACCAACCAGCTTTGTGTTTCGCGTCCAGACGTTTCTCGATGTGATAGTATATGTTTCTAAAACTGATCTATATTATACGATGTGAATATGCTTAAAATAAAGTAAAATAATGCTTATATATGGAATGTAATACGACAATTGGGTTTATTCTCTTTTTCAAATCTATTTTTACAAGTTTTCATAGTACAAGTCAACATTTTGCCGTGTTATTTCGTAAAATGAACCGATGATGCCTCGACCATAGTTCGCACAAGAATGATGACGTCACGTTTTCAAATTTCACTTGAGGCCATACGCGAGCACAGCCGGCTCCAATGGAACCGGTATGGGGAGTGGGGATAATACGCTTTTAATCACTTAGGGCAGGTCTACTAATATTCATATGTCTATGAAAAAAGCTAATAAATATTACAAATTAATAACTAGCAAATAGGTTTGAAATTAGTTGCATTTTGTAACTCACAAAATTATTAACACCAAATAAGTGGAGATATTAATTTTGTCTTCGTGTTCCTGAGCAAGAACTCTGGTATTAAAAGAGTTAATTGTTTTTCACCTGCGCAAACAAGCTACGCATACTGATTGCACGAGAACACCTATGAATATATAAATAAGGCAGCTATTCTGTCTCCTCAGTGCAAGTTGTCGGTTAGCTGCACCGAAGGTCCCTAACATAACAATAAGAAGATGATGCAGTTCTCTTGCACCTGAAATAACCTGCCCTGAGCGGCGCTGAGTGCATTGTGTATGTGCATGTGCGCTATTATATGCAGCACGAGGCGGATCAATGGTTTCGCCAAGGACGCTATTGCATTCGACCGTTTTTCAATGCGATTGGGACCTTTATGCACTGTGAGGCCGTTTATTTATCATTTTCAGGGTGGATACACGTTCAGGTCTCGTGTATTGATACCTGGTAACTTATTATTTGTACCTATTGTAGTTGCCGTTACTTTGTTTGTCGTTCGGTAGATACAGATAGGTACTTACTTATTATTCGTAATCATTTTGAAAAGCTCATCTCAGGTTAGGTTTGTGGTTACTAAATGGCCTAAGCACATATACCACATTACTATATAATAGTATTTCTGTAAACAGTTTCAAAAACCAAAATTTCCTCTGAAATCAGAATTATGTAGGTAGGTACTTAAAAACAAACATTTTTTTAATATTATAGAAACAAACAGTACAAGATTTACAGAGATGATACAATATACAGGCATAAGATACTTCATGTTGGGTACCTATGATATTTATGTCTTCTTGTAATGTCTGCTAAGTGGTATGTTTATTCCTTACCAGGTGACGTGTGTAGTATATAGGTGTGTGTGTGTGTGTCTGTATGTATGCGCATTGCACAGTTTAAATTATTGACATGATGCCACGTTTGAATGTGGGCAGTGAATCCGAAAAAATGCCATTGTTAGAGTTAAGACAAATATTATGTAGAGTATGAAGAGCTCGGTTAATTGGCGAATTAGATGCTGCATTTGTTTTATTATTAAGCGTGAGGAATAGCACTGTATGTCGTGTACGTCTCAAAGGTATGTTAAAGTTAATAAGGGACAGAAGTTCGGACACAGTCAATGTCATTGTTTAAAATTCTGTTTATAAATATTGAGTTAGTTACTGCTCGTCTTAAACCTTAAATATTTTATGTGACATTTTTTTCATTTCAAATAAGGTCATCTTGAACGTCACCTTCTCAATGACCAAGGTACCATAATATTGATAATTCCGATTTGATAGCTTTAGTAGAAACCACGATCATGCGAAATCTGGCGGGATAAAAAGGTAGCATCGAATACAGCAACCATCTTGAATTTGAACCGGAACTTAAAAACAAATTACAGACAGATGAAATGCAAAATGGACGAGTTTCAATTTCAATTCAATTCAGTGCCGGCAACCCGGGCGTTTATTTATTATTAGTTATGTACATACATGATTTTTCTCCTTACCCTCCTCACTAGACAAAGTCTGTTCTGAGGCTGGTAACTAACAATTTCTAATTACATAAAAACAAATAAGTGGTTAAAAAAGAAAAAAAAAGAAATATAAATATTATAGTAAAAATAATAATAATAAAATAAGAGGAAAATCAGAAATTAGAAACAGAGTAGAAAAAAGAAAATATATAATTTTAGATATTAAGAATATTACTTATCTCTCTTCTTTCTTTGACATTCAACCAGTTTTAAAATCTTTTGAATACCCAATTCAAATTATTAGATGCGACATAGGTCTTTGTTTGGGCTACAAACTTATTGAATATATGTGGTGCCAAGTAAGATTCATGTTTTTTGGCAAAATTTGATTTGATATATGGTACTTGTAATTGATTGTGTGTGTTTGCTCTTGTGTTTTGCGAGTGAGTTATGAAGTGTGGTGATATTTTTATGCAGTTTTTGTAGATGATCTTCTTTATGAATAGTTTATTTATGTCTAATAGGTTATTGTTGATCATTAGCTGTTCTGTCGGATGTTGATAAGGCTTTCTGAACATAATTCTGATTATTGTTTTATGATTAATTTTAAGTGATTTGAGATGAGTCTCTGCTGCTGCTCCCCATACTGAAATACCATACATAAGAATACTTTGACAGAGTGCAAAATATATATTTTTTAGCTGAGGTAGTGACATAATGTTTCGAATTGTTTTGAAGATGTAAGAGAGTTTCCGTATTTTTTTTGTAATTAGGTTGATTTGGAGATCCCATTTTAAGTTATTGTCAACAGTTAAACCGAGATATTTAATATTTTGCGCATAATCAATTTTGTCACAAACACAGCGTGAGTTAGTTAATGAGGTAACTGTGCAGGGGTGAAGATGAAGTTGTGGGTGACTATCTGGCTGACCAGCTAATGTTTTACTGAAAGTTAAGTATTTAGTTTTAGAAATATTTAGTGTCAGTAGATTATTTATTAGCCATCTATTTACTTCAGTCATCCCTGTTTCCGTGTGTTTGAAGACGTTTTCCCATGATTGGGCTTTGAATAAAATTACAGTGTCATCTGCATAACTGATTACTTTGTACTCTATGTTCCCTAGGCTTATCTCAGTTAGACTGTTAATGTAGATGAGAAACAGTATGGGACCCAAGACGCTGCCTTGGGGTACTCCATACCTGTTGCCTACTTTGTCACTTTCTTGATTATTTATTTTTACAATTTGTTGTCTATTTTCAATGTAGCTAATGAACCATTTTAGTGGTGGACCTGTTATGCCAATGTTTTTGAGTTTTTGTTGGAGTAATTTGTGTGAGATGGTGTCGAAAGCTTTTGCTAGGTCTAAGAACACTCCTAACACCTTTGAACCGCTTTCAGTTCAAACAGGATTTCGATACGCTCAGTCAATGATAAATCGATGCCTAAACGCCTTTCTTTCACAGATATTAGTTTGTTCTATTTTTCAAAACTCGAATCACAATCCTGAAGATCATTTTACAAAAATATAGATTTCGAAAAACGTTACGTATCATTTTAATACCTAGGTATTTAACGAAAATTAAAAATCTATCCAGCCATCACGCTACTTCCCTGGGTAGACAGAGGACGGACCGCTACACAACTTTCTGTCTTGGCACACTCACGCTTCATCCACATTCATACATTGGTACTCCTCTGTTATACCGACACTTGACATGACCCGACTGAAGTATTTGATTTGCTTGATTGTGCCTTGTCTTTCTGGGCGTCGCGGTCGGTGGGGGGGTTTCTCTGATAGGTCACAGGGGCAACAAGACCGAAAAGGTTAGGAACCGCTGTTCTAGATTCACGGAACTGTTTTCGTCATAATATTTAATATATTCCCAGTGAAGGGCCGATGAATGAATTGCCAAATAATGTCATGTTATTCGTTGTTTTCTATAGAAAATTTTACAGTTCATACATAATTTAAGAACGTTCTATACCAAAAAAAATTGCAAGAAAGTGGTCATTTCGTGAATTTTCATTGGGACAGACAAAATACCAATTACAAATAGATATTTTTTAGATTTATAGATATTATTATAAAATAAATACAAATATAATGCTGTCAATATAAAGACGTCAAATAATGTTACTTTTACTTGTTGGAAAGTTGAATGAATGCTGAGAAAAAGTCGACAGTCAATTTCTTATCTGTTGTTTTTTTTTGTGTTTATGATGAATTTTGTGAATAGACTTTACGGTTATTTGCGTGGTCTGTGGTCTCTCGACCGTACATTTTTAAAACAATAGTACTGTTAGATCGGTATCTTTAATCGGAACTGCGTGAGAATGAACGAGAGACGCAACTGTATATATTTTAATAGGAAAATACACTTCTGAACCAAAATTATCGGGGCAGGTGGCAAAAAAGGAAACTAACGAATTAAAAAAATCTGCCCAAAGAAGACGTATAGATTTTTTTGCATTCGTAGCCCCAATGTCTACAGTAGCGACACCTCAACACCAGTAGCGGCCAGTTATAAGCATACGATGGATACTTACTAAGCGTGCGTAACTTGCATTGCGATTGTGCCTATGTTCGCAACAGTTCGTTTTCGATTGCGATCCAGAATTTTACTACATTGATCGCGGACGGCGATCTTGCTAATATTGGGAATTTGTTAGCGCCAACTGCGTTCTGCCCTCCATCAATGGAGTTACCTGCATTTACCCTTGTTACAATATCTCTGTCAGCCTTCCCATATCTCGTAAACATACTTCCCAAATACAAAAACTCATCCACCTGCTCCAAGTATTCATCATTCACAACTATATTGCACACTGTTTTCGTACCCTCTCTTTCAAACACCATGACTTTAAAATGTTTTTAAAATAAACTGTTCGTATTAAGCGTGGCCCTATTTTCTGTATTTACCAAAAAGAGTGTTCACAAAAAAGTAGTTTTAAAAAAGGCAGATGCAGTTATTAATTCATTTGAAAGGAGTGCCAGGAGGTTTGAAGACGCGAAAGTATATGAAAGTATAAGTCGGGGAAGCTCGAGGAAGGCATCAACGATCAAGTGAATCAAAAACTAGAGTCGGGTCATGTAAAGAGCCAGACGATGATTGGGTGTGAACGAAGCTAGTGTGCTCAACTCTGTGGGGAAACCTCACAAGAGCACAAGTCTGAAGCCAGTGAGACTACTGCATCCCCAATCGTGGTGTATTGTGACGCTGAAGAGAGTGGAGAGGCGAAGAAGATGTGGAAGACGAGCGTGGGGAAGTAACTGGCTCTTGAGATTTGGTCACCAAAAAGCCTTTCAAGCAACGTTTCAATTCTGAACGTGATTCTCCCACTCTAGAACGTGCCGCAAATATACTACATATTATTTAAAATGAAACATACTATTTTAAATTGTGAAATAATACAAATTAATCAAATAAAATTTACTTTTTGCGGTGATTTTATTTTTTAAATTTTTCTTGCTATCGCAATCCCGTTGAGTTACAAAACTCATTTTAGGACGGGAGGAAATTACAATACATAAGTCGGAACAGAATACATACAGAAGTTAGTACATTCAATTTTACATTGGCATCGAAATATCAAAAATATAGCACTACATAATAATTTTTAAAAGACAGGTTAAGTAGAACAAAAAAAATAGGAGTAAACAAATAAAGGAACAATCAAAGATATACAAATATGGATTTACTAATTTTCATTTTTTTAAATATTTCTTTAAACCATCATTGTGAGTTTTTTTATTTTTCTCAATGGTTTTGTACATTTCTGGAAGCGAATTATAAAGTGTGTAGGCAACGTAGTTTAAAGATTTTATTACATATTTTGTAGTGTGTGTTGGTGTGTTCAGTGATTGAACCTGTTACCTCCAGCTTGCTAGTAGACAGCCTTACCCCTCGACCACGGAGGCCGTTAGTTAATTATTTAGAGTATTCTTACGTAATTTATTAATCGTAAGTTTATCTTTTTTGAAAATGGTCAATTCGTGCAGATTGTTAAGTCTACATACGAACATTTTCGTTCATTTGCTAAGCATTTTTTATTTTATACAAAACCCTCATTTTATTATTATGTTTTATTAGAGAAGATTAATTTAAAGTTTTGTTAGACTTATGATCACTATTTCAATTTAAGGCGATGCCATACGTAGTAATTCAAAATTATGTGTTTTTGGTTTGAAAATTTGGTCGCCTAGAATGTTTCAGATGCTTTAATTAAATACTGCGAGTAGAATACATCTTGGCCTTTGAAATAATCGAGTATTTTTTAGATAAGTCTTTTTATAAGCCCAGAAAAAAATAATGTATAAAGTCTATGAAAACTGCTTTAAAATTGAAAATCTCCAACTTACGAACCCATTTTCGGTTATGATTTTATTGTATAATGTGGCAAATTAAGTTATTTATAAAATGATCGGAAAAAAATTAAAATTTATGCCTGAACATCCACAAAATAAAGTAAAATGCACTTTTTGGCCATGTTTTTTCTTGCATAAATCAAAACAGGCGGATGATGTTAAGCGGGAATTTAAACCTTATCGCCATCTACGTAAGGGGTGTTATTGATAGCGGCTCGATTTAAAATATTACACTACGTGCATCGCCTTAATTGTTTTTAATATCAACTTGTCATCGTGACAGATGTTCTCAGAGAAATAAAACGACAACAAAACAGCGACTAGAACTAATATTCTTATGGTTAAAACGTTCATAAAAAATGATGTAGTACATCCGTGGTTTAATGTATATTTTTCTTGTTGGTACTTCTTTGAGGCATATAATCTAGTTTTACGGGGAGATTTTACTGCGTTTTTTTAATAGTTTGCTATATTAGTAGTTTTTGCAAGAAAATTAATGTCAGTGTTTAAAAACTTTTAATACTAATTAAAACTAGTTTTAAAGCTGTGGGATTTGTCTTTTCGCCAATGCATGTTTATTTTTTAATCACTTCCTGTTTTTTTATTATTAAGTTTATCGGATAAGAGTGAATGCGCAACCTGCTTATGCATTCTCAAAACGAGAAAATATGTGAACCTTAATCATCTCTCGATAGCGCAATCCATTCACCGTAACTGTTGCTTCAGCCTCATTTTCCACAAAGTAAGGTCCAATGACTCCGCCGGACCATAAACCGCACCAAACAGTCACACGTTGAGGATAGAGAGGCTTTTCAACAATAACTCTTGGGTTTTCCGAGCCCCAGATGCGACAATTTTGCTTGTTGACGAAGCCACCGAGGTGGAAATGAGCCTCATCACTCAAGATGATTTGCATTTGATTCACTCAAGTGAATTTTAATAATTTCAATGCGTTGTTGAAGCGTGTATCGTTCCATTTTTAATGACTTTATATCACTCTTTAAAGGTGCGTTGAATTGTCATTTTGATGAGTTATCATGGAACCACTATTTAGAAAAGTATCCGTGAACGCTTCTGATAATTCATACAACTTATTTCAAGACCGAATCAAATCATAATAGTTAACTAATGCGCATTGTGCTGAACATTTATCTATTCATAAAATTATCAAATTGCTCGCATCAAATTAATGGCGTGTCTAGTGATTTAGATAGATTTTTATCTGGTCACTAGACACGCCCAACTTCCCAATTTCCCAACCTTCCCCTTGCCCAGCTCCTTCCCATCATCACTTCCTCCATGGTCACAAAATTCCCTAAATTAAATTATTCATAATCCCACTAGTTGCGAACAGTAGTTAGACGGTTTTCAAATAAAAAGTACTTTCGGTTTATGAATGATTATAGTAAGTATACGCTTATTGATTGGAGCATCGTATTTGCAATATAGTGTAATTGTTTTAATCAATCAACAGTGTAGATACATTATCGAACAATAGTACCCATTAAATCGTTTGTAAAAATAATAGCCAGCATTCCAGTGAGGTTAAATAAAATATGCTGTATTTTCATCGATTGTGTGTACCTAATTATCTTAAAGGTTTTTAGTGTGTCAATCACAATCAATAGACGTCAGATCATAATGCATATTTGAACCTTTTTGGTTGTTGGTGCATACTTGAGCCTATTTTTGTCGTCAGTGCATATTTCGGCCTTTATTGGTAGTGTTTATTTCAGCCTTTTTGTCGTCAGTGCCTTTTTGGTTGTTAACGCATATTTGAGTATTTTTTAGTCGCTAGTGCATATTTGAGCTTTTTGGTTGTTAATGCATATTATTTAAGCTGTTTAGGTTTTTAGTGCATGTTTTGAACCTTTTTTGCTATTAGAGCATATTCTTGATCCTTTTTGGTCGTTAGTGTATATTTGAGCCTTTTTAGTTGTTAGTGCATATTATTTAAGATTTTTTTTCTTGTAGTTAGTGCATGGTTTGAACCTTTTTGCTATTAGAGCATATTCTTGGCCTTTTTGGTCGTAAGTGCATATTTTAGGCTTTATGGTGCACTAGTATGTTTAGAACCTTTTTGCTATTAGATCACATTCTTGGCCCTTGTTGGTCGTTGTTAATATTTGAGCCTTTTTGGTTGTTTGTTAGTGCATATTTTTAGCCTTTTTGGTTATTTGTGTATATTCTTTTTAACCTTTTTTGGTCGTTAGTGCATATTTGACAGAAGAATATTTTCATCGTCAATGGAAAACTAACGTGCGTGTTTGTTTCTTCTCTTACAGACCTTCGGTATTGTTGGGCCGACCGGCGGGAGGTCCTAACCACTAAAATGAATATTTGGCATGTCTTCTTACAGATATACGTACGTATTCCTTAGATTATTATATAGTATTTATATTAACAAACTTATCTATTATCTTCTCTTCTAATATTTATACCGCATACATTCGGGTATTCGGAACGTCGGGGCGTCGAGACGTCAAGACGTCGGGTTCCCATTTCCCACCCAGGCGTCGCGTCACGTCACGGACTCAATCAGAACCACGTAAGGCCGGGGCACTGAATAAATTCAACCTCTTAACTTTTATGAGATAATTCTTAGTTATTTTAATTTAAATATAAAAAAATATATTTGGAGTTTTTTTTATACTTTAATGCACAACAATTCACACCCGAACTTGAAAAATAAAAACAGCCTAACATTGGTTACAGAGCAATGCACGCCATTGTTCTACTGACGTCACGTTTCATAGTGGAAGATACTCTCAGTGTCGCCCTGGAGTAAGACCACCATTCAGAATTGAAAAGTTGCTTGAAATGGCTTTGGCCGTATATGGTGACCAGATCTGAATAGCCGGGTATTCCTCCTCCACCCCGCTACAATCAGCATCACAACATATCCCAATTGCGGATGCTATAGTCTCACTGGTTCCAGATGGTTGAGAGCAGTAGCGACTCATGTACGGTTTCACATAAAAAATAAGATTTAAAAAATTGATCAAATATATATAGTCCAATTGATAGCGGGCAATTGGGAATTCTGTATATCACATCACAAATGAACTAACCTGCATATTTTGAAATCATGTACAGTTCTTTACTTTCAGTAAATAAAAGTTATCATTAGTTTATACCAGTCTGGGAAAGCACATGTGAATATACATGTCACCTGTTGAAATCGACGATTTTCCAGAGAGAGGCTAAAAATAAATTGGCAGCAAAAATAGCCCGGAGTGTGATTCTCAAATAATCCCGCAACGTGACATAATAATAATAGGCCAGTGCAATTAGCGCCAAAAAGGGGGTCGCGATCGAAGTAATTCCGGTAGTCCCAATTTTTTATATGTTATATAAACTGATCCCCTGATGTAAAATCTGAGTTTCCGACCTTGGCGCACCTGTGCTCGCGCCGCCATTTTGAAAAAACTGGCCGAAATCGGGCCAAAATCTAGTTTTTCCCAAATATCTCATTTCCAATGCAAATTTTGGCTAAAGTATTTGAACAAGTATAATAGAACATAAAATAACCTACAACTTTTGTTTAAACAAAATTCTTCTATCTCTAATAGGTACCGAGGTAGAAAGTCGTAAAGATGCGTATATTTTTGAAAAAACGAGTTTTTTGCGCGACTAGGTTTGGTTTTTTATAAATACCTCGTTTCCAGTACAAATTTATGAAAAATTTATTGATAATAATTTTGTAGAAAATAAAATTTCGTTAAAGAAATAGGCATATAATTTATATTTTTTATCTCTATTACGTATCCAAACTCTAATCCACCAAAACCAGGCCAAAAATTGAAACAGAGGTTAGGTGTTTTGAACTTGGCATTCCTTGATTTTATTTATCTTTAACAATTATTGTTCTAAGAACATATACGTTGACAACAATCGTCATGCCTGTGTCAGACCTAGCTATAAATATAGTAGATAGACTATTTCAGCATATCGGTCGCCATACATTCCCAATGGGAAGACCACTAAAATAGGCCAAGCCACTACATTTGTGCTCGCAGCTTGGTCTGACATGCCTATCAACGTAATCACAATATACATTTAAGATTATTAATACAATTAAGATGATAAGGTACATAAAAAAGATAAAAAATTGGTATTTTCGTAAAATTAACATTTATTGACATTCTTTTCTTTATTAGTTAAGTTGTCAGCATAACAAAAAATAAAATTAATGGTAGATCAGTTTAGACAGAAGTACGAGCCCTTGACTATAGTTTCGTACTTCTGGCCCTGAATAGCTTCTTCATCTGTCTTATCACCCAAATTTGTCTCGACTGGGTCATCATATTCCTCGTCATCGTCATCAACGAAGGCTTCTACAGCATTCTCGCAGGAGTTGCCATTGCAATGAATGCAGAGTAGGGAACATTTCAAACCCGACTTTCTGCAGGTGCACTTTCCAACGCAACCTTTTTTACATTGACATGATATGAAGTTCAGCAAGGCCTGAGGTGCAGCTTCCTTCAACATTGTTACTGGAGTAAGTAACCCAACAGCATCCTTTTTCAACCCCCATTCAGTCGGATCCTTATCGTGACCAAGCCAAGTCTGCACTTGCAAGTATGTTCTTGAAGCGTGTTGCTGGACTGCATCTTTGGTGGGTGGTCCCACCCACCATCCCTCCCATTGCATGAAACGTTCCACATCCGTCTAAAGTGTCTATATTAAAATCTGCATTATCAAATACGAATTGCACAAAAGCATTATCTTGAATAGGAATTTTCGGATGCAGAATGGCAGACTGTTCAAGTCGAGTTGCCTCTTTGTAAGAACATGAAAATCCAAGGGCTGAAAGCGCATCAATGAGTTTTTTTGAGCCAAATTTTTTGTACATATATGCACCTACACTAGTTAGGAGTGATGAAACGAAAGATCGTGGCCGTGCTGCGGAAATCAGGGCGTGCGATAATGCAACACATTTCCTTTTCCATCCTTCTGCCTTTCCATGTTTTTTTTTGCCTCTCTCATAAAACTCTGATACTGTATGTGGAATCACCGAGTTCACATCTTGAAGAAAGTCATCTGATGGGCTGTAATTTTCCAATGTGTACACTTGTGATCGAATATCTTCTCTAATAATATCTGCAGCAGCTCTTACAATCCGACGACGTTCCTCCACGGGGTTGGAGCTCCTGTCTTGATACCAATGGTTAGTAATTATTTTGTAGCCAGTGTTTTTGAAGCACACTACTGGTGTATTTTCCCCCTCTCAACAAAGAAGATGTCGTCACCGCAGTGGCTCTCAAGTCTCGCTCTGACAGTTTTTATACAAGGCTGAAAGACTCCCTTTATTTTACCCATTAACTGTTCCTGTGTAAACTGACATTCGTCTGAATTGTTGGAAAGAAAATTATAAATGTCTTCCATGGCTCTATCAACATCTTCATTAGAGGGCGGGCCAGGTTTCATTTCAGAAGGAGGTGCGCGGAAAAACTTTTTGTAACAAGACGCATGATATCTTGCACCTTGCGCCACCAAGTCAGAGCCTTCAGGCACTAGAGCAATTCGTTCAATCACTTTCTGGGCCCACTCATCACCCCGTTCTCTAGCTGCTCTGATAATCGTCTTATCTACATACAGCTGCTCTACATTATGCACAGGATTACGTCTTGACGCAGGTGACAACTTATTCTGCATTTGAAGATGTTCTTCAGTATTTTTTTCACCACAAATAAAACACTTAATAAATCTTAATTTTACGAAAATACAATTTTTTTATCTTTTTTATGTACCTTATCATCTTAATTGTATTAATAATCTTAAATGTATGTTGTGATTACGTTGATAGGCATGTCAGACCAAGCTGCGAGCACAAATTTAGTGGCTTGGCCTATTTTAGTGGTCTTTCCATTGGGAATGTATGGCGACCGATATGCTGAAATAGTCTATCTACTATATGTATAGCTAGGTCTGACACAGGCATGACGATTGTTGTCAACGTATATGTTCATATAACAATAATTGTTAAAGAAAAATAAAATCAAGGAATGCCAAGTTTAAAACACCTAACCTCTTTTCAATTTTTGGCCTGGTTTTGGTGGATTAGAGTTTGGATACGTAATAGAGATAAAAAATATAAATTATATGCCTATTTCTTTAACGAAATTTTATTTTCTACAAAATTATTATCAATAAATTTTTCACAAAATTGTACTGGAAACGAGGTATTTATAAAAAACCAAACCTACTCGCGCAAAAAACTTGTTTTTTCAAAAATATACGCACCTTTACGACTTTCTACCTCGGTACCTATTAGAGATAGAAGAAATTTGATTGCACAAAAGTTGTAGGTTATTTTATGTTCTATTATACTTGTTCAGATACTTTAGCCGAAATTTGCATTAGAAATGAGATATTTGGGAAAAACTAGATTTTGGCCCGATTTCGGCCAGTTTTTTCAAAATGGCGGCGCGAGCACAGGTGCGCCAAGGTCGGAAACTCAGATTTTACATCAGGAGATCAGTTTATATAACATATAAAAAAATTGGGACTACCGGAATTACTTCGATCGCGAATCGCTAATTGCACTGGCCTATAAGAATAATCGGCAAACATTAACGAGGTAGTAGCGGTGGTGTTACCTGCATCACTCACCTGGCTACCGACAAAATGCACGTTTTTTCTCTTCAAAGCCAATTATTATTATTGAGTGCTATTTTTATTCTGTCGGACGGAGAATGTTTACCTAAGACTCGTAGCAATGCAATGCTGATGGCATAATAAAAACAGATTTTACTCTCAAATTTTCCTCTCATAAACTTATTTGGACTTGAGATAATTTTCATAAGTGAATCTCTTTTAATTTTATTGAATAGAAATGTAGTTATGTTCGGTATTCTTTTTATTAATAAATAACTACGAAATTTGGCCGAAGCGGTTTATTATAATACATCCGAAAACAATAAATAAACGTAGAAAATACAACAAAATGATTTACGAAAGGAAGGTTCGAGGATGTTCCGAAGCGCGTCACGTAGGCAAAATATTTCGATCTCGATGTCGCGATTGCTAGTACTGTACTGACCATTTCGTTCACGTTGTCGCTTATCTAGGTGGAAAATAAAACATTCACGAACATTCCAGTTGCTACAGAAACAAATATTAAAAAAATAAAATAAAATCCAAGAAAATCCAAGAAGCTTGTTTGGAAACTTCTAGAATAACGTTTGAGTTAAGTAGTGGCGTACCACTACAGAAATAAAAAAAATATCGATTGATAGAAGACTTTATTTTTTTATTTGAATACCACACAACAGTCCCAACTGTTCACAACGATCTGAAATCATTGAGACTACGAAATCCGCTATTGGGGTATTATTTTTGTGAGGCTGATTGTAATAGGGAGGGGAAGGAAGTAGGGAAGAGGAAGGTAGGGTCTGGCTAATCAGATCTATTCACCAAACATGGCTAAAGCCATTTCAATTGAGAATGACGAATTTTCACCAGCTCTTTACTGAGTATCTATCTTCCACTCTGAAACGTAAAATTGACCATTAAAAGTGATAAACCTACATATTTTCCTTTATCTACCGCTGTCTTTCCACACTTAAGATCAATCATATATTTAAGGTTCTTGGCTTGTTCTCCAATCTATCATATAATTATGAAATTTGCCCATTTAAATAAAATTAACATCGAAATAATGGCCTAGACCACCCTTGAAGGGTGAAAGCCAGATATATTTGAAAAAAAGGCTATACAATCAGTCAGACAATGCAAGGTTGTCATAAAAGTTGAACGGCATATACCCCAAAATGTTTAACAATGTATAGATAAATGCCTATTACCTACATTCCTTCCACAAATAGCTCGAAATCTGAAATCCATAATAAGTGGTCGTGGTAAGGTTCAAGTTTGAGCAATAAGCACCTGCATGACTGTCTTGATGATGGACAATGCAGGGCTGTCAGAAATGTTGTACGTTAACTACATACCCTAGAATAGAACAACGTTTAAAAATGTATATATAAATGCCTATTGCCTACATTACTTCCGTAAATAGCTCGAAATCCATAATACGTGGTCGTGGAAACGTTCAAGTTTGAGCATCAAGCCCCAAACCAAGCACCAATCGCAGGCATCATGACCTACTTAATAATAGCATCTACGCCACGGCCGTCAGTCTACCATTCTATGCTCCAAGCAAGCAAGCAAGCTCGTGCCTTTCCGCTAAAGACACGAAGGCGAGCGTAGACTGTCTGTCGCAGGGGTTCATAAGAGGTTACATGCGAGCCTTTAAAAGTGATTTTGTGATGTGTAAATTATTGATATCAAGCTGTTACAGTTGTCTAATCTTCTAAGCGCAACCTTCCCTTCCAACAATATATTATTTTGCTGTGATTTTTGACTAATTATTATTTTCTTTAACGGAAAAATGTATGAATGCTGAATGTAATACTGAACAAGACATTCATATATCTACAAATGTAGGTAGTATAATTTTGACATGTGAAAGAAATAATTAAAATAAAATTATAATTACCAAAAAATACATATATGAAATACAAATACAAGAAACATTTTTTTTTTAATTCGGTGATCAGATAGGTTTACAAAGTGAATCTTTGATTTTGATGAGGGTTGGAATGAGTTTTTAATAAAACATCTACTCTTGCACAATACAAAATACTTAACATATTGAACTGGTTGCAATTCTCCTAATTGTATTTAAAAAAAATCCAACTTACTTTAAAACATTAATTTTAATTTTATTTATTTGTATTGGAACTTACTTAAATTGTTGTAATCGTTGAAATCTAACTCATCCTTGTAAAATGTTTTTCATAACACAGGTGCCCTCCTTACGTGGAGGACATTGGCCAGTGGCAAAAACAGTCGAATGTTGAGCTCGGGAGTCATGACATTTGCCATAAAACTTTAATTATTTAACTGTTCAAATTTAAGACTGGACTTCATCTTTTCAAAATAGTTTTGGAACTGGGGCAAAACCGTACGGTAACTACTAGTTTTTAAAAATATAACAAAAACGTTTAAAATGAGACACGTAAGGGTACGTATACATTTGCGAACCGAAACTTATTTAACCTTTCCGGGAGTATGGACGCTAATGAACGACGCACAGTGGGCTGAAAATCGCCTTTCATAGACATAGAGACTTGAATTTTCAAGGGTATTTTTTTTTTGGCTAGAAATGGATTCTGCTGATCACACAGATAATACTACTATTTATTTGTATTTTTTTGGTCCTTATGTGTAAGGATATAATGGCCAACCTTATGATTCCAGAGATAGCCTCATTTTTAATGTCAGTTCCATACAAATTTTTCTTAAAAAAATTATGACTCCTTCATTTGTACACGCAATTGCTTCATACAAAATTTTATAGCATATTCATGATCAGCAGAATCCATTTCTAGCCAAAAAAAATACACTTGAAAATTCAAGTTTCTATGTCTATGAAAGGCGATTTTCAGCCCACTGTGCACAGTGTTTTGGCTTGCAGTGTAAATAAAATATTGTAACAAAGCATACTCATATGTAAAGCATTTAAGCATTAAAATGAATCATCAACAAAAAAAAGATTTTTTTTCAACTTTAGGATTTAAAAAAAAAAATCGCACCTTGCGCCACAATATAAAGTATGTCAAAAAAATACAAATAAATAGTAGTATTATCTGTGTGTAAGGATAGAACGGCCAACCTTATGATTCCAGAGATAGCCTCATTTTTAATGTCAGCGCCATACAATTTTTTCTTAAAAAAATTATAACTTCTTCATTTGTACACGCAATTGCTTCGTACGACATTTTATAGCATAGTAATGATCAGCGGAATCCATTTCTAGCCAAAAAAAATACCCTTTAAATTCAAGTCTCTATGTCTATGAAAGGCGATTTTCAGCCCACTGTGCGACGGTACACACTTTCGCCAAAGGAGTATGGACGGCTATGGACGACAGGCGTCGCATATTCATATTCGATGCGTATTCTGTAAATATGCATCGTATTGCCATCTATGGGCATATTCCTGTAACAGATAATAAAATTTAATCAAAAAATATATTTTTTATTTATGTAAAAAAAACTCACTCCCCAGAGCACGGCCAGCATTACGTAACTTACTCCCGGAAAGGAACACTATTCCTCAATGGAAGTTATATTTTTGTAAGCCATTCAAATCGCTGTATTTTTTAATTTATGTTCTTTTATTTTTAATATTTCTTTCTCATGTTTCAAAACTGTCATTAAAATTGTACCACCTACATGTAAAAGCCCTCTGGGCGTTAAATAAATGAATAAATGAATAAATAAATAAATAAATGAAACTCGAACCGTACCACGAATTACGGGAAAGGAACGAAACAACTGCAAGCGGCGTTTCGCGCCATTTGCGGTTGCTTCGTTTCTTTCCCATAAGTTGAGGTTCAGTTCGGCAGTTCGGCTCGCGGATGTATACGTAGCATAAGATGTAATTCGTTTTTATCAAGAAAAATCTTCGATACTGCCTTCATAATTTGGTTTATTTGAATTGAAAACATATATTTATTTAGTTTTTTGTAATAAATTTACGCCTGAGTGGCCCGGTACCGTACCACTGGTACTATGTACGTATTGGTACAACATCACAGCATGTTGGATATACCAATTGCGCATTACTGAAGTACTGAACTGCCTGTAATGTACGGTGGTTTTTCGTGTGAGTTTTGGCGCTGTTATCAATACGTATTGAGATTTTTTTTACAATTATGCAACAGCCTCAAATGTATTGAATTATTATTGAAGGATCAATCACTCATGCTTCTGATGCCCAGTTAATACGCGGAGAAAACTTACAGATATAAAATATTGCTAATTTATTAAAAATGTGGTCAAATTATTGTATTCCTGTTGAAAACGGGACTGTTGAACGAATGAATTAACAGAGTTCCTAACAGTTAAAGGCGAGTTTTTTATGAGGACGGCGGAACACGTGTTCGTAAAAAATATAATATTGTGGCGTTTCATGCTCATTTTGCTCCGCGTATGATTGCAATTTAGTGTAATTTCACTCCTGACAACGCTTGTGTTATTATTATCGTTGCGTATTTCTCTTTGCCTGGATAACGTAACGAAAACTGAATTCAGCGCAACTGGAACCTTCCACACAGGGCCGGCCCTGAGCCAAACGGCGTTTGGCGCTAGTAGAAACATCAAGGCGCTGAATTAGGTGTCTCTTGGGTCCTTGGCGCCTTGGCAAATCGGCGCCCGGAGCGGACTGCTCAGCTTCGCTCGCGCCTGCACAGGGCCGGGCCTGCTTCCACTTTATATCATTAATTAATCTCATACACCGCGAAAGTTCACGATGTCAGATCAAAACACTCCCGAAAAAAGTCTACACAAATTTTCTAATAAATATCATTTTATTTATTTATTACACGCCCTAGTGGGCTTTTCTTTAAAAAAAATACAAGCATTTTGTATCAGAGTAAACATTTAAAAATTAATACAATAAAGAAGAATGTAAACATAATGGCAAAAATGAATCCTCACGCATATAATTGAATTTAAAAGATTCAAAAAAACAAAATAGTAGAAGCGGAGAAGTTATATGGGTACATAGGTCTATTTGTGTCTAGAAGAATAAAAGTGATAGAATATACAACATTTTTACTGATTAGTTTTCAAATGAAATATATCACCCAGATCAGAATATTTGTTTCCGAGATTGTGAAGTCTCGGAATCGGAGAATTTTAGTAAGCTAGTGTCCTGGTGTTATTGAAGTAAAAAGGTAAGAAATGTCGGCATGATTTTTTGGGAACATGGATATTGATACATTGAAGTAATTCGGGACAGTCAATTTTAAAATGTAGTATTCTTTGTAACAGTATTAAATCTGTCCTTATTCTTCTTTCTGAAAGTTTCAATTGAGACATTTTATCCAAGAAGTAATTGTATGTTTTTTTTTTTTTTTTAAACTTCCGATTTAGTTGTCCGGGTTAAGTCTTCCCCAAAGGAAAAACTTAACCCTTCCACTCACTTTTCCACAAATGATCAGCTAGTCAATCAACACTATGTAAGTGCATTATATAAGTAAAATAAATACAAAACAATACAAGAACAACAACACGTCAAATCACCAGATATCAAATGGGAAAAAAAATTCACCGTCTCCAGATATTTTCATATCAGAGGGTTCGGCTCGGTAGAACTTCTAACAGGGCCTATAAATCCTACTGATCCCTCAACATAAATATTTAAAAAATCTTTTGTTATCCTACATGTATTCAAAATGACCGACTTTTGCATCTTTATATATAAATTTTTTGATAGATCTAATACGCCTAAATTTTTAATTAGAGAGCTAGGTATAATGACAGTAGCCGAAATAACGAATGGTAATATTTTTATAGTCTGAGAATGCCAAATTCTTTTTATTTCATTTCCTAAATCTGTGTATTTTCTTATTTTTTCACTAACAGATTTTTGAATATTACAGGAATTTGGAATAGCAACATCAATGATATAAGTTATTTTTTTAATTTTGTCATGTAAAACTATATCGGGTCTATTATGACTAATCGCTCGGTCTGTTAGTATAGTTTTATCATAATATATTTTATAAAATTCGTTTTCTAAAAATGAATTTGGTTCGTATTCATAATATGGTACTACATTACGGCAGTCAATCAAGTTATGTTTAATTACCAAATTTTGGTGAATTATTTTTAAAACTTGATTGTGCCTAAATGTATACTCGGACGGTGCTAATATAGAACATCCCGATATAATATGTTCTATAGTTTCCGGAAAAGCCAAACATTTTCTACACAAATCATCAATTTGATTTGTATCTTTGATTATATGCTTTCTATAATTTTTAGTATTAATGACTCTATCCTGAATTGCAAGCATAAATCCTTCTATTTCTGCGCTCAACTCTCCAATACTCAACCATTTGTTTGACATAATTTTGTCAACATTGTTTATTATTATTGAAATTATTATTATTAAACAATTATTGAAAGGAAAGCGTATTATTGTTTTCGTTGAACGTTTTACACCATAACCAACCCCCTAGATCGCTACCTTAGATATATATTTTTAAATTAAATTCAAACATTCCCGGGTTACGAATAACCTGATAATATTTTAAAATCTCCCACTATCATCACAGTAAGCGGAAAATATTGCTTGCGTTGTGAAGGAGGATTTAGCCAGCCGAGGAATTGAACACACTACGCCTGGTTATGACCCAAAAGCGATTCAAAATCAGCCACTGACCGGTCTAATAAAACATGGATTATTTATAAAGCGTCATTTTTATTAATTAATCCCTCAAGGGCACTTGAGACTTTTATTTGACAATTAGTCAAATAACTCAAAGAAATTCAAAAGGTTGGAAATTAAATCCGAACCCTAAACTATTTTAATCTATTAAACTACCAAGAACTTAAAAAGATTAGTACCTAATGGCGCAAATACATTTGCGAGGAGAAATACGAGCTGAGCCTCGAATTATATGGGAAAGTAACGAAGCAAGAACAAATGACGCGAAACGCCGCTTGCGATTGCTTCGTTCCTTTCCCATAATCCGAGGCTCTGCTCGCGTTTCGGCAGCATACATTTGACTAGTGCTCTTACAACCCAAAACAAATTACTGTTTTAAAATGTCAAGCCTTGCTGAATTAATTATTCCTTTGTTGTCAATGAAATCATCTCCCCGGACCGATCTAAAAACACAGTTTCTATTATTGCGCCAAAGTCAAAGTTTCATTAGCGATTAACACCCAATGCTAAATATACCGCCACGTAACCTCGGGATGAGCGTTTAACGGCGGATTTGGTATTCAAAAATTCGCCCACGAATTATTGCGGTAGACCCGTTGTTTGTTTGCGGGTAATTATAAATTATGCATGAACCGGCACTGCCTTGCAAAAATTAAAGAATGTTCGCTTCGAATATTTTCGCGTTTATTTACAAAATTATTTATGTTATTTTTAGAATCTTGTAACGGGTTGCTTCGGAGAATGTGAACAATTCAAATTTAAAAGTTAATTTTCAAGTTCTGTGTTTTTATTTTATTATTTCAGTTCTGTCAAGTAACTGGCCTTACTTACGTAGATAAGCTAAGAGCTATAAACTAATTAACCTACATAAAAAAAATCATACTTACATCGTAAAATAATGCTCAAAGATAAACAAAATAAAGAAAGAATAACAACATAATGAAAATGAGAAAATAACTCAAATTAGACACAGCGGTAGTAAGAGGGTTCGTCATTATTTAACAATTATATTTATTTTTTTCTAATATACATTTAGTAAATTGAGCTGAGGACAAATGGAAAATATCAGCGTCTGAAAAGATATTATTGTGTTTTGCGCACGTCCTTCTGAA
The DNA here is from genome assembly GCF_061612785.1 of Hesperophylax consimilis. NCBI lineage: Eukaryota > Metazoa > Arthropoda > Insecta > Trichoptera > Limnephilidae > Hesperophylax > Hesperophylax consimilis. The sequence goes on along the minus strand of NC_142856.1, from coordinate 24,980,998 downwards.
AATTGAAAGTTACGGGTAGTTAGTTTCTAACACATTCTTTGCGGGAAACGAGAAAACTCGTCATACGCTTTTTACAGTAAGACGCGGGAGACGAGTTTACTCGTTTTGTTGCGCAATGCGGTAAGGAGCGGGAAACTTGTAAACAAGGGGTTCTAAATGGGTGCGGGGTCATGTGTTTTCTATTGTCGGCGGTACCCAATCTATCTACCTGTCAATATACAACAAAAAAATAAAAATAATAAAATCGTTGTCGCGTATGTGCCGCTCACAAACTACGCAGTGAAACGCCGTACATGTGCAAGTTTTGCAATGTGCCCCTGCTTAAAGGAAAGTGTTTCGAACGCTATCACACATTGAAGCACTATTAAGTTATAGTTTTTTTATATGTATTGAAAATTTCTAAATAATCTTGTAATTTTGGATGAATAAATTTCGATATGTTATTTCGGTTGTGAAATACTGTTTTTTCTATGATTCTCAAGAAAGTAGAAAGTTTTTGTTCATAAAAAAAGGAATTGGACATACATTGCTGAGTAAATAAATAGAGACATATTTTTAAAGTAAAGCACTGAAAGTTTCATCGAAAAATATCAAATAGATCATAAGATATGAATATTTTGCGGAAAGTCTAATTTTGGCGCTAAAATTTAAAAAAAAACACCCGCGCTTCGTCCCCAATTTGGCGGTAAAATGCCCGACCATATAGTCTTGTTGGCTGTAATAGTTGGTTGTGGTATGTGGAATGAACCAGAACGTTACGTCTTTTCTTAATATATACGACACAATGCCTTAAATGTTTTTTTTATAAAATCCAATAAAAAAAAAACAATACTATAACAGCGACCATTAAACAAATACGTTTTATTCGAAGTTGAATCCTTTTATTGTTGATATGAAAGACCTTATGATTTTATTAAGTAACATAACGTCCTTGACACTATTTAGAACAGAATGCATAAACTTATGTAAAGCATTGTAAAATATAAATTAATGTCATTTGTGACTTTATTACGACGTTAAGCAAATGTTACACTACTCTGTCCAAACACCCCCGAAATCTCCAGATTAGTTACTTATACATTTTTTCAAATATATTTATTGTTAAATATAAATATATTTTCTAATTGTTATTGCCGGAGCATAATTATATAAGTTCTGTTTTAAAATTTGTCTGTTACGTTCCGGCTCCCTTTCAAGATGGTGGCCTTGTTGGATACTACGTTTTTATTCCGCCAGAGTTCGCGTGGTCGTGGTTCCCGCTGCGTGCTGTTAAATCGGAATGATCAATATCATGGTACCTCTACCGGCCCGAAGATAGTTTGAAAAAATAATTATCATTGAGATGTGACATAATCAAATTGTATAATTCCTTAATTTGAAATTTAAAAAAAATATTACAATAAAATATTTATTCTTTATAATAATTAAGAAGGTAGATATTTAAGTACCTATTTAAAATCTTATGATTTTAAGGGATATTTTGGATTTGATTTATTAAATAAGAGATAATTAGAAACATAGTGTTTTAGACGTCAGGTCCTACTGTTCACTGAACTATTAGTTTAATTATTAAACAAACACATGGAACAGTTTCTTATTTTATAATAATGGTTATTTTATTTATTGAGAACTAGCGGACCGCGCAATGCTTCGCTATTGCTAATGTCTTTCTTATTCACTGCTATATACCACAATGTTACTGTTAAAAAACTACATTACATCGACTTTAAGGCGATGCCATACGTAGTAATGCAAAATCATGTGTTTTTGGTTTGAAAACTTGGTCGACTAGAAATGTTTCAGATGCTTTAATTAAATACTGCGAGTAGAATACATCTTGGCCTTTGAAATAATCGAGTATTTTTTAGATACGTCTTTTTATAAGCCCAGAAAAAAATAATGTTTATGGCCTATGAAAACTGCTTCAAAATCTCCTACTTACGAACCCATTTTCGGTTATGATTTTATTGTATAATGTGGCAAATTAAGTTATTTATAAAATGATCGAAAAAAAAAATATTTATGCCTGAACATCCACAAAATAAAATTAGAGGCACTTTTTGGCCATGTTTTTTTCTTGCATAAATCAAAACAGGCGGATGGTGTTAAGCGGGAATTTAAACCTTATCGCCATCTACGTAAGGGTTGTTATTGATAGCGGCTCAATTTAAAATATTACACGACGTAGTGCATCGCCTTAATTCGACTCCGTATCTTATTTCTGTGCAGAGATATTGGTTGAATATTTCCTCGGGCGTCCCCGACTTCTTATACCATTCAAACCACTCTTTAAACCCTCCTGGTACTAATAAGAAGAAAAAAATTGAAATTTTCAGCGATATCGGTGAAGATCTTTAAGAGATATAAGATTTTTTGTGACGTTGTCTCTTTAAACCTATTTTCTGAACAGACACATTATGATATTGTCAGCATTACGCCCACATCGTGTCTCCAATGTCACGCCTTATGCTAATTATCATAACACAATCACAAATGCAATGGAACTGCATTAGCAGTTTTGATTTGGCGCACTTTGAGGACAGCGCCCTTGAGATTATGCACAAAAAAGGCACTATACAAGTCATCCAAATACAGGATTTTCCAATAAGAGGTGTTATTTAGATATTTAATCGTAAAATATCAATGGTTTCGTTGCTTGTGTGGCACGTAGCGCCGTCTTGTTGAAAGTAAACGTTGTCCAGATCAATACCATCCAATTCCGGCCATAAAAAATCATTAATCATCTCTCGATAGCGCAATCCATTCACCGTAACTGTTGCTCCAGCCTCATTTTCGAAAAAGTAAGGTCCAATGACTCCGCCGGACCACATACCGCACTAAACAGTCACACGTTGAGGATAGAGAGGCTTTTCAACAATAACTCTTGGGTTTTCCGAGCCCCAGATGCGACAATTTTGCTTGTTGACGAAGCCACCGAGGTGGAAATGGGCCTCATCACTCAAGATGATTTGCATTTGATTCACTCAAGTGAATTTTAATAATTTCATTGCGTTGTTGAAGCGTGTATCGTTCCATTTTTATTAATAGCGTAGTTTCTACTTGTCAAATGTCAAAAATGACAGCTTCAAAAGTAACATCTACCGAAATAACGGGCTATTCAAAATAACACCTCTTATTGGAAAACCCTGTATATTATTATTATTATGAGTTTAAAAGTTATTACAAGATTTTTTTATATATGCAGTGGCGCATGGTCAAAGTCGTTATGCCATTATATCCACATTTAAGAAGAGGAAAAGTACTTGCCACTCAGGCCAATTTGTTCGTTTTCGGGAACAACACGTATGGTCATGTAGAAATAGTTGTCTCCCTTAATTTCATGGTGAGAAATACGATCTAAACGGAGTTAGTAAGAGAAAACACCACGCTCTATATTCAAATATAGAAGATAACCACAGAAGAATTAAAATACACCCCTCTATGAAACCAAAGGTTCCGACCGCAATTTGAGAAAAAAATATGAAGCTTCGTGAATTTTTAAAAAAATATTTTTATATGAAACGATAAAAAAGTGGTGTTTTTTTCGTTATTAGTAGTAATTTTAGTTCAGTGTTAAATGTAAGGTGAGCCATTTTTAAAATATTTAAATGTTTGCATTGATAATTTCAATATTTCTCAAATTACATTTATTTTTTATAATAAAATTTGTATGTGTATTTCATCACCTTGCAAATACAGTTTTTAGTTTTGGGATAAGTTCAGAAATATTCAATTTATTTGGATTTTATTGCAAATCGGAAATACATAAAAATTCGATGCGAGGTTGGGAATAATTTGTTGGATTTGGTAGGTTTTACAAAAATTGGTTCAGAAGCAGAGCTGTTAGTTGTCCCATAAGAGTAACAATATAATATGTTGTACCAAACTTTGAAAGTCACAACAATGTCATGTACAAGTTTAGTATAGTAATAGTTTTCTTTGATAGCCGTGTCATCCGCATCTAATACGCGGCTAGACGAAGCAAAACGGTAAACTGAGATTATGTGAAAGGAATTCTTGATGTACCGCGCGTGAGTCAACCACTCGAAGATTTGGGTTTTATTTTCCATTTTCTATTGGGCTGTTTAAAAAAAAACACGTTTTTACATATCATAGGTGACATATATATATATAATATATAAAAACACGCGTATTCGAATGCAACGTTGGGTCAAAATTTCAAAGAAATCGATGAAGAAAATTCGGAAATTTAAGATTTTGAAAAAATGAACATTTTTATTTATATAGATATATTATCCCCAGTGAGTTTAAAAAAACTCATTTCTTGTAGGACAACATTAATTAACATTACTAAAATAAAATATTTTTACATTAGAAAATTAATTTAAAGGGAGTTCAATGAACAATGTAGGTACATAGATTTTAAAACAGACTCGACAGACAAATGGAAAAAAAAAACACTTTAATAAATAAATAAACAATATAATCATTTTGTTGGTAAATTCACTTCAATTTAATTTCACGGCAATGTCTATCCATAATGCACCGGTCTCTTCTTCTGATTGTAGCTGCTTCCTGTTCACACAATAAGTTCCAATTTTGAAATTGACGCTTAAATTCGAATCAAATTTGAGTTCACTGATTCAGATTTCACGCAGGACTAACGAACAGCACAACATTAGTATTTTTTTGATTGTGATAAAGGGTCGAGGATATTTCGGCAATTTATTTGCAAATAAAAGTCATAACTTCCGACCCCTTTTGCGCGGACCTTGTGTTAATCCCGCTGAGGAAGAGATGGATAAAATAATTATGTGTCTTGGTTAGCTTTTGATCTTCTGAATTTTCTTTAAATTTGGGTGTTCCCCAGGGTTCTGTACTGGGTCCTCTTCTCTTTATATTGTACACTGATTTTCTTGAACCATTTATTTTTTCAGATGGACTCAATTGACCCAGATTACTTTGTTTTTAAAATATCTGATCCTAACGTTTTATAAACCATTTAATGTTGGGTCCACATTCTTGGTATGAATTGCCGTGACTTTGTAATCATCTCACAGTAAGGCATTAAGGCCCGGTATATCAGTCGATTTTAAGCTCGGCTTGGTTTGAATGTCGCGCTTAGCACGGCTTGGAACACAATCCGTATGTAGGTCGGAAGCCATATATTAGCAATATTATACGTATTATCTATGATTTTAGCATAGGAATGTGCTTCATTTATCTATTTAAAACCAAATTAATTACGTGGTGGTATGTCTATGCTATCTGCTGTCATCGGAAGATCATGATTTCAAGATGTTTTAGGCGGGTTCAATTTACGAGTTGATTTTTTGATAAAGTTCCCCGTTTAATAACATGGTGCTGATTGAATTTTAAATTTGTTTTGCTGGAGTCAATGCACTCTTCATGAAATGATAATGAAAAAACCGCTGAAAAGGCTGTTCTGACGTTCTGAAATTAATCCGACTTATCTTACCATACTATTTGTATATTTTAGATTGATTGTCAATCAATAACACAAAAGATGAATATAATAGTCCATACTGATAAAATTATGCAGTTTTCGTATATTTCGGTGAGATGGAAGTACGTAATTACTCACGTAAACGACATATTTGACATTTCGTCGCTCTAGTTCGTTTTTGTCCAACAGAACATTTTTGGCGAAATTAAGTTAAGTATGCAGTTGTTCTCCGAAAGCATTTATTTATACGATACAAGTGAAAAAAAAATTAAAAGAAATATTTTTAGTGTGTTTTCAAGACAAGTTTGTCTTAATTCCACCAAAATTAAACCAATATTCCGAGCTTGTTTATCCAACTATAACTATGTCCTACATTCAAATTAAAAACGTGTTTTCTGCGTAATTTTAAACATTTGGAACGAATTTTACTTAAAAATAATAAATTCATTACTTTCATTTAATAAGCATTTTAATTTTAATAAGCTTAGAATGAGCTAATTTCATTGTATATGCGTTTTTCGTAAAAAAAAACTTTGAAGCCCTATTTCTCCCGATTTACGTTTTGGTCTGTTGGACAAAAACGAACTAAAGCGACGATTTGTTACTGCTAGCGCCTCGGCGTCTAAAATAGGATAATATTATGCATTCGGCTTAAGCGGCCGATTTAGCCCGCTTAAATATGAATGATGAATGTTGCACATAGCGAGGATAGTCCGGTTGATATACCGGGCCTAAGGCATTCAACATAAACCCAATTGGAGATGCCAAAGTCCTGCTGGCTCCGGGCAGTTTGGTCTCTTGTGCGGTATAATCAAATCAAACAATCTTACAATCAATCGGTTATAAATGACTAGCAATGTCAAGGTAAACTATCAACAAGTTGCCAATGTTTTTTGTGTAAACAAAACCCTTGAAAGCGCATAACAAAATCAGTACTATACAAATAAGTCAATTATTCTTATGGCTACTCAGCTGTCAACGGATTACAATACCCACATAATTTTATTCAAATGCCTTTACGTGTATGTAATTCAATACAGATAAATAATATTGTTTCCACGAACGCCTCCAAGAAAATTCAACAGATGGTGCTGCGATAACCTAACTTGCATGCATTGTGTTGTTATCGAACCGTGAAATTTTAATGATTTGCTCGTAGGCAAGAACCTTCCTCGCGGTTAGGCAGGTACCTACTACGATTGTTTTATCGTCTCGGTGACTAGCGTAGTCTAGCGTAAACGGCCATAGATGTCGTTAACGTCCTGTTCCGTCAACAAATTATTTTGTTCACTTCACCAGCAGAACATAAAAATAAGTGTGAACATAATTTATAAGTCTAAAAGTATTTGTCACGATTTTATACATCGTATATTGCGCACAGATTATTCCGGACGCAGATCATTGCACACATAAAAAAATTCTAAAACAGATTTGTTCCGACAATTTGATTTTTTATTGACAGATTATTATTTACTGTTTTCAATTAAATTATATTATTATTTTATCTTTCAGGCCCAAGACATAACACGAAAAAAGCTAAAATTAAGCTAATCTGAATGTATAAATATTCATTTTATTACTACTAATATTTTTAATGTAGAGAGCTACTTTTTTATTTGTATTTGCACGGTATAGGCTGGAGTAATATCTAATTGTTTAATTCACTATTTCTTATTTTTTAACTTACAAATACATTTTATGTATTCAAAAACGTGCGGAATAATCTGTGTTCCGAATTGTTATGCGAATTATCTGTTTGCGGAATAATACCTTGGTCAGAGTCAGGAGTCATGGAGGTAAGTCTGAAAATTTTTTACTTTCTGTCTGAAATTAATTTTAGAGTTCCGAGCGTTAGAACTAGAGAAAAATCACTTTTTCATCTCCATAAATGTTCTACTAATATAAGACAAAATGCGTTTATATTCAGAGCCTGTAGTATATTTAATAAGAATTTTAATGATATGGACATATTCTCAAGTAATTTAGGAACCTTTAAAAGATATGTAATAACTAACATTAAATAATTTTAAATATTCTACTTGAAGTTATCATGTTATTGCTTTGAATCCTTTCCAGTTACTTACCTTCCAATTTATACTCATGTGTTCAATTTAGTTGTAGGTATACATTTATTATATTGTTATTATTGCTATTGTGTAGTGTTATTGATTGCTGCTGTGTTGAAATTTTACAATACATTTTGTTTTGAATTTTAGTTGGTTATTAGTATATCAGTTAAATTTAAATTTTTGAAATTTAGCTGGTTATTAGTATATTATTTGTGTTCCTAGATCTGTTATTATTTTTTATTTATTATTTACAATTTTGTATTTTTTGTAAATTTCTCAGGCCACGGGTACAGAACCCTTAGTTTCTTGTTTTAATATTTTTTATTATTATTATAATTTTAAGTGAAAATCTGTTATTGGATTTTATCTTTATTATTTAGTTTATTCTTATATATGTAAATAATCTGTTGATTTTCCCAAATAAATAAAATAAAATAAAATAAGAAGGTCTCCTCTTCATGGGCGGAGTACAGAATTTCCATGTGGGGAATCCGTACTGTCGTGGTCGGAATAATCACTGAACCGATTGGAACAATCAGTAATATCTTATGGTTGAATCGGTTCAATATTATGCTTATTATCCAGGTTGGTTATGAGTTATGAGCTGTGTTTGATTTGCAGAGATAAAAATGCTAATGGAATTCTAAGTGAGTATCTTGTGTTTTAAATGCAGAGATACTGAAACCAAATGAAATTGAACCCTTAATAAGTAAAGATGCCTGTTGATTTATAATAGGCATTTAAAGTACTGCTGTTTGTGTTTTGTATTCAATAACGAATATTATGTGGTGGATCTGTTTAACTGCACGGAAGGTGATACAAGAAGGCTATAGTATCATACCAATTATGAAATTCATAATTATAGTATTGAATCCATACAAAGGAAACTAACCCGTGTAATTGCTTATCGTGAAGGTTTATCTGGTCAATTTGGAACATATAATGACCGAATTTTGCAGTATAAACAGCTACACTCATTGACGGTCAGACGTACTGCTTCTGCACAAAATTATACATGCATCAGTTGATACACCAAACATTTAATCCCAAATTAACATCAATATACCATCAAGAAAATCAACAAGGAGGATGAAATACATTTTCCATATTAAAGCCTACCACACACATACAGGATATTTTCCCCTGTACCGCGAACATTAAGAAATTATAACATTATACATGGCTCTAATAATGAAATAGACGTTTTTAATGACCAATTTAAACAAAAAAAACTTATTACCTTTAATCATATTAAGCTGATATTGTGATGAAGCCCTTTATTTAAAGAGAAGCAACATTGTACCTCACTAATCAGTGTCTCACCAGTACAGGTGTGACAATCGTATATGAACATATTTGTATTTACCTTTTACCCATTCTTATTTGTTATTTACTTCTGCATATTTAGCTTATTCATTTTGTTACTATTTTTTTATTATCATTTTGTTATTATTATGTATTTAAACATCCATGTATGTAAATTTTTGGGCACTATGCCTGTTTTATGTACTTAAATAAAAATAAATAAGTAAAATATATTTGATCACCTTCTAAAGTTTGTATTAAATTTTACACTTTCTGTCATAATTTTACGATAAAACACCATAGTTAATTGTTATTTTTATTGAAATTATTTCTAGTATTTGATTATGCTTGTGTACTGTGACATGCTAGTTTTGTGTATGGTATATTTATAACGTGGATATCAAAATAAACTTCAAAATTTATATTCAACACATGAAATTGTGGTTTTATACTGTAAAGTGATTGTTTTATTTTAATAAATATAATATCATCTATTTATACATTATTATGACCATTTTTGTTTTCTTATAACTTGTATAAAGTCAAACCACAAAGTGATTTTTCATTTAACATTCCATTCTATTTTAACCAATGACATAATGAAAATATAAGACGCGTTATATTCGTACTAATCGGACAAAAAATGTAGCTCAGTTTATGAAGAGTATATTTGTGTTTGAATTAAATAGCTACTAATAATGTGAACGGGCCGATAAATATGTCCAATGGACCTAGTTCAGGTAAAGCATGCGCCTTGTCTCAGTAACGTATCTTTATCAATTAATCTAAGGGTGCGTATACACTTGCGAACCGAACCGCGAATTACGGGAAAGGAACGAATCAACTGTAAGCGGCGTATCGCGCCATTTGTGGTTGCTGCGTTTCTTTCCCAAAGTTGAGGTTCAGTTGGGCAGTTCGGCTCGCGGATATAGACGTCGCATTAGGTTGTAACATTTAACACGTTGAACGCCATTGTGGAAATGAAGAAACATTAAAATTTTAAATTTGAAAAAAAAATACTCAGATGGCATCGGCGACCATCAAAACGTATTCTTTATTTTTGACCAAAATTTTCCATGAAAATCAAGAAAATTAACTACGGTCACCGGTGACCGTCATGGCGCTATGGGAGAAAAATGACGATTTTCGTTATGAGGTCATCGGTGACCTACATGGCGTTCAACGTGTTAAGGCGATGCACTACGTCGTGTAATATTTTAAATTGAGCCGCTATCAATAACAACCCTTACGTAGATGGCGATAAGGTTTAAATTCTCGCTTAACACCATCCGCCTGTTTTGATTTATGCAAGAAAAAAACATGGCCAAAGAGTGCCTTTTATTTTATTTTGTGGATGTTCAGGCACAAATATTTAAATGTTTTTCGATCATTTTATAAAGAACTTAATTCGCCACATTATACAATAAAACTAAAACCGAAAATGGGTTGGTAAGTAGGAGATTTTGAACTTTAAAGCAGTTTTCATAGGCATCTGAAACATTTCTAGGTGACCAAATTTTCAAACCAAAAACACATGATTTTGCATTAATACGTATGGCATCGCCTTAAAAGTTTTACTACGGATATATGATTTATGTGCGGGTTGCGAAACAGTGAGTGAGTGATTTTGTCACCGAGAGTCCCGCTGTAACCTCTCTTTCTGTTGCAAGCGTAGTTTATACGAAATAGTGAGAGGTAACAACGGTATACATTTGCGAACCAAAACGTGAGCCGAGCCTCGAATTATGGGAAAGGAACGAATCAACCGCAAGCGGCGGCGTTTTGGTTCGAAAATGTATCCGTACCTTTACACTATTTCGTAACAATTCAACTATCTTTTTTTATTTTATTTTTTTATTTTATTTTATTTGGGATACCAACAGTTTACATCAATAACAGCATAATAATAATTTAGTTTCAGTAAATAAACCATTTACAGGTTTCCACATAGGTATTATATACAAGTGTATCTGAGTGTGATTCCGAGATATTTACTAATGAAAATTACATTTCAAGAAACATGTTATTTAGGGGGGAATAGGGAGGGGGTAGGATGAGGAGGGATCGGTTAGGTTGAGGTATGTATAAAGGAAGTTAATAAAGTGGTGGTTGTATTAGATGGTATCTGTAGTTATTGTTATTGTAATGTATCGAGAGAGTGTCTGTGGGATTTTAAGGAGTGTGGTGCAGAGTTAAATATGTCAAATTGTGAATAGTGTGTGTTAAAAGTGTTGGACGCACGATATATGAAAGAATTCTGCTTAGAATTAGTGTTGCATTGGGGGAGGCTAAAAATCATGTTTGATCTGGTTCGTCTGTTAGGAACTCGTATCTGAATTCGTTCTAGGAGTTCAGGGCAATCAACAACGGACCTGGCTATTTTTTGAAGAAAAAGTACATCGGCCGAGCTTCTTCGAACTTCTAATGATGGTATATTGAAGTACGCTGCTGAATCTTGGTGACTTAGATGTGGGCGGTAGCTGCGGAAATCCAAGTATCGTAGAAAACGATTTTGAATACGTTCTAGAATTTCCACATACGATATGTATTGCGGGTTCCAAACTTGTGACGCATATTCTAGTAAGCTGCGGACATAAGCAAAATATAGGATTTTCATTGTTCTAAGGTTATAGAATTTTTTACATGTCCTAAGAATGAATCCTAACATTTTAGAGGCTTTTGATGTCACTAAGTCTATTTGAATATCAAAAATTAGCTTAGAGTCCAATGTCACTCCCAAATCTTTGATTTCTTTTTTGTTGATTAATATTGAGCCGTTCAGATTATATTCATTGATAATGATATTTTTATTTCGTGTGAAATTCACAACGAAACACTTTTTAACATTAATTTTAAGGTTATGCTGTGTACAGTAAATATTAAGACGGTTTAGGTCCTCTTGCATTTTTTGACAGTCAGCAGTACATCTGATAGGATAAAAAACCTTCATATCATCTGCGTAAAGTAATGTTGAGTAATGAGAGCCATCTACTTTATAATCGTACTTTATAAGAAAGGAGGAGAAGTTACAATGGAGCTATGAGCGGACGCCTAGGCCTAGGTCGAACTACGAATCGCCTTGGTCGTGTAGTTGCCCCGCGTTACGCTTCCGGAGTAGCCAGTGGCCAGGTAGAGTTGCCGTGATAGGTAATGCTACGTATACATACACCTGCTGAACTGCCGAACTGAACCTCTTTCATTCCTGGGAAAGGAATGAAGCAACCGCAAATGGCGCTAAACGCCGCTTGCAGTTGCTTCGTTCCTTTCCCGTAATTCGTGGCTCGGTTCTCGTTTCGGTTCGCAAATGTATACTCAACATTATACCGCCGGCTCCCTGGGACATCTGCGTTAACAATTAAAAATGTGTACTTATCTCTGTTTGTATGGGTGTACCATTGTTTAGTTATAGATAAAGGTTAGGGTTTGTAGACCTCACAGTAGCGTGACAGGCTTTCCATCGTCAACTGCCCCCAAAAAGGAAACATACAGTAATAATGATAGATATTTCTTTGCAATTTTTTCTGTGCCAACTTTTGTAACAATCACCTGATGAAGTAATGCAAACTCATGTGTTTTTGGTTTCAAAATTTTATCGCTTAGAAATAATGTAGATGCTTTAATTAAATATTGTGATTAGAACACATCTTGGCCTTGAATTTTTTTATAAGCCCTGAAAAATAAAGTATCAGACCCATAAAAACTGTTTAAAGTTTTCTTCAAAGCAAGTGGGTGGGTCTTAGTGTTGTGGCGTATTTTTATTAATAATTGACAGTTTTATGCTGCAAATCTAAAAACTTTCACAGTCCTCGACATCTGTTTTTATAATTTATTACATTGTTTTCGTGTGAATTCTATTAATCGTAGTTTAAATCGATTTGGCCGTATTCTGTGATTTTTCAATCTTACTCTTCCTCTGTCCCTTCTCCTCTCTCTCTCCTTTCTGCTTCACAATAATAACTCAATTATTGCGGATGCTATAGTTCCGCTGGCTACGGGGCAGTTGGGATTCATATAAAAAATCTAAACAGTTTGCTAAAAGCTGAAACGCACCTAGAATCGGCGTTTAACGGGGACCTTTCAAATGCCAAAAAAACAAGTGGCGCTGAATGGCTATTTGATGACAATGTTACATTTTAATTTCTGCGCAACAACTAGACCTAAGGTGTGAAAATAAAATGTTTTATTGTAGATTTATCACGGAGAAAATGATCTTGTTAAAAAAAGTGATAGCATGCCAATTTCCTGGTAAAATATTAGTCATTCAGAATATAACGAAAACATGTGTTATTTTCCTAATAAATATCATGACGGAATGCATCAATATCTGTATATCAATATCAATATTTACCTCATAAAACACTCGCCTTCAACTGTTAGGAACTCTGTCAATTCATTATTTATTTTAATTATTATTTCATGTATGATTCATACTTGCATACTTATGTTTCTATAAAAAAGTATTTTTTAGTTCTTTTACGTTGTTTTTATTATTATTTCATGTATGATTCATACTTGCATACTTATTTTTCTATAAAATGGTATTTTTTAGTTCTTTTATGTTATTTTTATTATTATTTCATGTGTGATTCATACTTACATACTTATTTTTCTATAAAATAGTATTCTTTAGTTCTTTTATGTTATTTTTATTATTATTTCATGTATAACTACCACAACACGGGCATTAGCCTAGTATGGTAGTTAAAAAAATGTCAAAAAAATGTAGCATGTAAACATTTATTAAATAATAAAAAAAAAGAAAAAAAAAGTCCTGCTGTCCCGTTTATAACAGGAAAACGAAATTTTTACCAGATTTTTAATATATAAACAGTTTTTTATATCAGTAAGTTTTGCCAAAGGCCAGCTCTTAAAAAAAAAATATTTAAAATATAAACCTTTATTTTTTATTATGAAAACCACATATTTTTGGGAAAGCCAAAAAAAATACGCTTTTTGATTTTTATTTCGATGTTGTTTTTTTGTTACAAATGATTTTTCCCATTGTTCTTCCGACATCTAAAAAATGTCTAGTTGTTATCGGTATCTCGATTGTTAAATTGTTTCGATTACGACCGTCGCTATTATTTAGCACTGGCTTTTTCAGGGTCGGCCTCCATTACCGCATTAGATAGAGAGAGGGGACTCGACAGAGGAGTGACGCGATATTTATTCTTCAATTCAAATTAAATCATAGAATTAAAGAACGCAATAAATGCATGTTTCGTGATACAGAAGTCTGGAAAATCAGCCCTTAAATTTCCAGTACAAGAATATGTTTCATTGTGATTCAATTTGAAAGAAAAGTAATGTGGCTATCTTTACCAAGACCTTTTTCTTTGCTAAGGACAAATTTGTTTTACAATTATGGTTTTTTTAAAGCTGAAATGCATCTAGAATCAGACCTTTCAAATGCCAGAAAAAATAATATAAGTTGGGTGTATGTTGTGATGCTGAAGGTAGTGGAGATCGGAAGGAGATGGGAAGGAGACGGGGAAATAGCTGGCTATGCAGATCTGGTCATTAAATACGACCAAAGCTATTTCAAGTAACGTTTCCGTCGTGAATGGTGGTCTTATACAGGGTTTTTGCAATAAGAGGTGTTATTTTGATATTCAAAGAAAAATGCCATTTTTTAATATAAATGATCGAATTTTTATTTTATTATAAAGAGGAAGGTATGCCGTTAATAGTGAAAAATAACATCAGTCAAATGACCACCACGACCACGTCTACAGGAACATATCCTTTTCATGAAATTTTCCATAACCAAATCGCAAAGTGGCTGTCTTATGTCCTCGATAGCCTCACGAATTGCTTTGAGGAGAATCTTTGAGGTCTTGAATCGACGCTGGGCTGTTGGCGTAGACCTTCTCTTTCACGTGACCCCAAAGGAAGAAGTCGCAAGGTGTTAAATCACAAGATCTCGGTGGCCAATTGTGATCACCTCTTCGAGAGATAACACGGTCCGGAAACTTTTCCCATAAAGATCAATGGTTTCGTTGCTTGTGTGGCACGTAGCGCCTTCTTGTTGAAAGTAAACGTTGTCCAGATCAATACCATCCAATTCCGGCCATAAAAAAATCATGAATCATCTCTCGATAGCCCTTTGAATATCAAAATAACACCTCTGGAAGACCATTTGAATTTCTGAATGGCCATTTGATCACACGTGTCTTTGTCACGCGTGAATTTATACAGAACTGGGCCCCAGTGTCTTTTTGAGGTTGCCAATCTATAATGTGAATTTATACAGAACTGTGCCCCAGAGTCTTTTTGAGGTTGCCAATCTATAATGTGAATTTATACAGAACTGGGCCCCAGTGTCTTTTTGAGGTTGCCAATCTATAATGTGAATTTATACAGAACTGTGATTTTACATGTTAATATTTTCAGTTTTCCACACAGGCTTCGTGGGTTCAATTACTCTGCATAAGCAAAATTTTCTGCTTATAATGATTGTAAACGAAGAAAAATGAAATATTGAATATTGCTAATTTATTAGGAACCTCTTCAAATTATACGTAATCGGGGTAAAAACGGGATTGCAGGCACTTAACGAATGAATAGATAGGTTCCTAATAAACTTTTAGTAAAACACAAATGTATTATCACACGTGTTTATATAAATTCTTTATCAAGGCAAATGCAGTTGCTTGAAAACATGTTCCGATATATTAGGGATTTACTAAAAGTTTATCAGGAAATGGCCTGCAATCCCGTGTTTAACCGGATTACCAATGATTTGAAGAGATTTTTGATAAATTAGCAATACTCGCTTTTCTCCGTCTAGTTTCTCAATATTGTCTGGTTATTTGTAAATTGAGAATGTTTGTCATTCTTATTTAAAAAAAGGCAATTCTGAACTATATTTATTTATTTATTTATTTGTTTGTACACGCCCAATTAGGGCTTTTACATATGATACAATTATAATACATTTGATATAATCAGAGAGTAGAAGAGATAAAACAATTAAAAATGTACCGAGTATAAAAATATTAAGTTAAAAACAACAAACAGAGTAAACTATAGGATGCACATTTCTATAACTTTAGATACATTGAAAATTATAAACATTACAAAGCTCAAGATAGACATACAGATTTAATAACAATGTTTTTATAGGCTGACAGACATTCAGTACCGTTGGTGTTCATGTTATATTTATTCCCTGCACTGTGCAGTCGGTTCATTACTGAATTTAATTCTGCTTTCGTACCTGCAATGTTACAATGGTAAGGTACCTTCTGACGAACCGTTCTACTAGGCACATGAAAGTCAATCAGCCTAAGGAGTTCAGGGGAGTCAAACATGTTATTAACAATTTTATAAAGAAAAAAGAGATCAGAACATATTCTTCTTTCTTTTAAAGTGGAGATAAATATATTTTCTTTCATATGGGAGATATGTTTGTTTATTCGTGATAGTGAGTGAAATATGAATACAAATTTAATATTGATCTATCTGTATAAATAAAAAATATTAATGTTCATTTGTTCAAAGTCTTGAATCTTGAAGTTCAACAACGATTGCTTTGAAATTTTTACATAATGTTGCATTAGAATACGCTTGTGTTTTTATATACCTATATTATATAGGGTTCCATGATAACTCAACACAGTGACAATTCAACACACTTTTAAAAACTGATATAAAGTCATTAGAAACGATGAATTTTTTTTTTAACCTAACCTAACCTACTTAACCCAGTTATAAAGTTTTTGTTTCATCACTTTCCATGACTTTATACAACTTTTTAAAGATGTGATGAATTATCATTGTGATGATTTATCCGGTCACCATTATACAGGGTGTATCGGCACGTACCCGACAAACTTTAACCAGCTATTCCTTAGCATATTTGGAGTAAAAAATCTTATGTGCGCTTTGCTGTCCGGTAACGTTTTTTTTTAACAAAAAATTTATCATTCATATTTTCACCACATGTCACCACTGTTTTATCCTTTGTCAAAGTTTGAAAACCCATCTGGCAAATATTTTATTCGAATTCCGTTGAATAATGCACGTGTGTACCTATATTGGCGCTCTTTTACAATCACAACGAAATGTCACGGTACCATTCGTCTCATTTTTAACTATTATTATTTAGTGTGTGCGAAAGAGCGAAGACGCTTTTTGACATACTTGCTTATAACAGCTGTTGAACACGAAACGCAATGCTAATGACAGTGATGTAGTGTGGAAATTTTAATTTTTTTTGTTGATTAATTGAAAAAAAAATGCTACCGGACAGCAAAGTGCACATAACATTTTTTACTCCAAATGTGCTAAGGAATAGCTGGTTAAAGTTTGTCGGGTTAGTGCCGATACACCCTGTATAGATGTCACCTGTTACACGTAAAAACATGCTATTTTTAAAAAAACAGTACAACCTGTTGGACAAACATGCTTAAAAGTAAAAGGACGTAAAAGCAACATGCGTTATTGTTTCTATATCTGCACAGACATACTGAGCCACAGCAACGCGTGGCGGGAAACAGCTAATTATTTAATACACATATTTATCATATGTGTATTAAATAATATTTTATATATGTCGATGGCTGGGTTGACATCGCGTTTGGGTCCCACCCAGGCGTACGGTGTTCAATTCCTCGACTGGCCAAGTCCTCCATCACAACACAAGCAACATTTTCCCCTTAGTGTGGTGGTAGTAGGAGTTTTTCAAATATTGTCAGGTTATCCGTAACCCGTGAATGTTTGTCTTTCTTTAAAAAAATAAATTATTATTATTATTATTAATAACCTATCTACTGCAAAAGCTAACAGAATTCCTCGTTTGTCCCTAAGTTCAGTGCCCTATTTTTAGTTAGTTTGTAATCTTTTATGAGAACTGATAGCCTTTTTATGATGTAGTACAGCGTAAAACGCGGTTAGTGCATTCCGACAGTAATAATAATAAAATACATATTGAATGTAAAAAGATGGAAAACAAACATTTGCAAAGTTTTACATGATGAGACGGAAATAACGTTTGCCGTGTAGGTATTTCTAAGGTCAAATGGGTCATATAAATACTGATATTAAGGCGAAGCTTAATTCTAAATAACTATTTTGATTAATCTTTATATCGAATTGGTGTACATTATGAATACCAAAAAATATGCTTTAGATAAATTGAAGGTTTTCCTATCGCTTCGCTTGAGTAGAATACAAATTAAAAAATAAATTACTCAAAAAAAAATGTAAATGTAAACTACGAAAAAAAATATTTATTCAATAGAAATAAATGAATGTGTAAAGAAAACAACTTTTAAAAAATACAGTATTATAGCTAAGATTATCTGTGACAGTTTCACTTCAAACGGAGTCTACAATCGTTCGATTTCAAGCGCAAAACTGGTTTTTATTTTTTTTGTAAATAATTTTATAACAGAGCTAAAAAGTTAATCAGGGGAAACTGTCACGGATAATCTTAGCTATAGTACTGTATTTTTTAAAAGTTGTTTCCTTTACGCGTTCATACATTTCTATTGAAAAAAAATAGTAGTTAACATTTATATTTATTACTAATTAATTTCTTTTTTATTTGTATTCTACTTAAGGGAAACGATAGGAAAACCTTAAATTTATATAAAACATATTTTTTGGTATTCATAATGTACACCAATTAGTTATAAAGATTAATCAAAATAGTGATTTAGCATTAAGCTTCGCCTTAAGCCTCATATTTGTTGATATCATATCTTAAATTCAGAATTAACAATATGATATTGCAACTAATTTTTACCCATATTTTTAGCATCTTTTTAATGGAAACAAAGTTTCTAATGAAATTGGGTTGTAACCTAGATATTGTCTCGGATAAACACATCCGATTTTTATTTATACATCTTATATACGTTTACTTTTTAAAAGTCTGAATTCAGGAACAAAATTTTTATTTTATACTCACTTAGAAGGATATATACCCTTTAATGTAATAGGTATATCATTGATGTGTATAACCTTTAAAATAAGTTAACCCTTCAGTACTTTCATCACATTTGTACAGTTTGCAATGTTTTCTGTGTATTTCAAATGCGCTATGTACATCTTATATTTTAATTTTCCATAAAAACAAATACTGTTTTAGATACTAGATAAAATAATCTTTCCGGTGTTATGCATAAACATAAACATAAACATAAACATTACTATTTGTAAACAATACAATTTTAATATCAAAAGTGAAAAATGTTGTCTAAAACCATTTTTACTTAATTTTTGACTCCAATCATAGAAAAGTTAAGAAATCTCGATATTTCGAAAACACAATCGTTTTGTTTGGGGAATTCGTAAGAAAAGTGTACCTTCACTTTTATCTCGTTCATATAATAAAAAAATAATTTTAAAATTAAACCGATTGTTACGATAGCGGCGTGAAAAATGAATTATTCGTTTGGCTATTTTTAGGATTTTATTAATGTATTTCAGTATAAATATTTAAAGCCAACTGGAAAGATTTATTATTTATCTTTCTTACGTCAAAAAAATGATGCATTTTGGCATGATAGAAAAAAAGATAAAAATACTCTTATGACATGTGGACGCCCGGTCATATATGACCCCCAAACTCTGGAGGGGTTAAAAAGAAAATAATGTTATGTAATAGGTAGGGTAGCGCTTGTCTGGAATCATTAAACAAACATTTTCAATTTTGAAAATTAAGCTCAAGCAAAAGTTTTAGAGATCATTTTGCCGGAGTTACAGACAGAGGCACAGCCGAAATTAGTATTTTTAACTATCAGAACATCTTCAAAATACCCAGCACGGATAAAGTAGCTCATGTAGATAATAATAATAATATTTGGCTAATTTATATAGCGCCGTTTTCGTAAGAAATCACCTCAAGGGCGCTGTACAAACATATTTCTTAAATAGTTAATAATATTTTAATATTTGAAACTGTTATTTCGTGGTGGGATTCCATTATAAATATATATAAAGAACCCAATTTTAAACCTTTTTCCACTTGTTTTTATTTGACCGTGACCGGTTTCAGCCTGTTAGGGCCATCTTCAGACTGATACAATTTTTGTCTTAAATAGTTAATACTAGAACTACTGACTTATCTCTAAGACTTATATCTAGTGACTTACGACTAAGGCCTATAACTACTATCTTAACGACATATATACGAGTATTTACATATTTAGCAACTTACAACTAAAATTAATATTAACAATCTAATCTTACTAAAGCCAGAAGAAGAAGGAAGTTCCATTATAATATTAGGGTGTTTTTATTGTTAGCTGGATATATGTTAAATGAATGAAATTAATGAATAAAATCAACCTTAAACGCATTTAGATGATTCATCTGCCAACAATTAAACCGATTGACTTGTTATGTTCCCGCTGATATTGTCCATTGTCCATTGGTAATAATAATAATAATAATACTTGGATGACTTGTATAGCGCCGTTTTTGTGCAAAAACACCTCAAGGGCGCTGTACAAACTTATAATACATTCTACAGTGATCTATGTTATTAATTAACTATTTATGGAGAAAATATACAGTACAATACTTACCTGGTAGGTCACTTGAGATTAACACTTTATTAACATTATCTAATTGTTTATTGGCGAAATTTAGATACAGGTAGGCAAGTCAATAGCAAAATTGAATGAACGGAATCGTTAGATAATGTAACAATTACGGTATAAAAAAATGAAAAAAAGAAATCTTTGGATAGAATGACGGATTTATGGAATAAAGTGATAAAGTGGAAGCAGCCGATTTTAGAAATCTGAAACGGAAAGTACAAACAAATTTACAGATAAATGAAATAGTCTTGTCATCTTCAAGGCCGGTCAACTTGGTCATCAAAACGCCTCTTCATTGAAATGTTTATTTGATATTCCAGTCGTGCGATCGGATCTCCTTAGCAACAAAAGGTAGTAGGTGGTTATAAAGTTATTAATGTGTCTGCGAAACGGCAATACATACTTTTATTTGTATCAAAACAAATGAAGGTTGAAATGGCACTCTCGCTACTAAACACTGCCATAACTCAAAATGAACTTGTAAATATTTTTAGAATCATTTTTTGTATTTTTAATTTTTGAAAACTTTCACAGAAGATAGTTAGTTCGTATGAGCACAATGTTTACCGATTTAAATGAAACTTAATTTTTTAAATTTTATGTAAATCAAATTTAATAATGTTGTTATTAAGTTCTGCCAGTACTACGTCGTGTAATATTTTAAATCGGGCCGCTATCAATAACACCCCTTACTTAGATGGCGATAAGGTTTAAATTCCCGCTTAACACCATCCGTCTGTTTTTTATTTATGCAAGAAAAACACATGGGCAAAAAGTGCCTTTTATTTTATTTTGTGGATGTTCAGGCATAAATATTTACTTTTTTTTCGATCATTTTATAAATAACTTAATTTGCCACATTATACAATAAAATCATAACCGAAAATCGGTTCATAAGTAGGAAAATTTGCACTTTAAAGCAGTTTTCATAGGCCATATAAATTATTTTTTTCTTGGCTTATAAAAAGACTTATGTAAAAAATACTCGATTATTTCAAAGGCCAAGATGTATTATACTCGCGGTATTTATTTAAAGCATCTGAAACATTTATAGGCGACCAAATTTTCAAACCAAAAACACATGATTTTGCATTACTACGTAGTGCATCGCCTTAAAAAAATCGCCTTGGTAAAAGAGATTGTGCAAATAATATTGTTGTATTTTCCGGGAATATAAACCACGAGTACTATTCGTTTTTTCCTACGAAATATTATAGGCCGATGGGGGGAGGGTTAAACCCCCCTTATATACGCTTAGGTAGTAATTGAAAATATTTCTATGTTCAACGAGGAATTTCAATTTTTGAAAAAGTTTTATCTGTTTCACCAAATTGACCTTACTTCGGGCAGGTAACAACAGACACGCCCACAAAACAGTTCTATTTTGAACAGTTATAATTGTAGATACTAAACTAAATGATTTTTCTATTCCTATCTGAATGTTTGTAGTTGTTTTCTCTGCTTAGTTGCTTATCTCTTGGCTGTTTTTACTGCACTGATGCCGATTAGCAAACAAGGAATCCGACATAACCTTGTCGGAATAATCGAAAAGCAAATGGCTTGATGCTAACTACTATTACAGTATATCTAATATTATATTGCCTGCTTTGTCCCTCAAGTAACAAATAAACTAATATTTTCGTACGTACTTGGGTTAATGTTCATATTTTGTTCGCTGAACACATTGTTGTAAAATGGTTGTAAACAACACCCCACTCGGCCATTGTTTATTATTTCTATGGTTGAATGTTTTGTGCTGTAAACCAGAGGAAGTCAAACATTGGTACGCGTACCGTTTTACCAGCTAAATTTAATGTTTTGTGTTTACACCTTTAAAGTTTTCAGATATCTGTGGAACTTGATTCTAAAGAAAATTAACCGTTTACTCAAAAAAAAATCATGGGCGGCGAGGGTTAAGAGGAAGCTACAAACCAAAAATGTGTATATTCTTGGTATACCTTAAATCATAGGTAATAGGCATTAAAATCGCTTGACAAACGGAGTCTAGAAACGTTCGATTTCAAGCAAAAAACTGGTTTTTATTTATTTTGTAAATAATTTTATAAGAAAGCAAAAAAGTTAATCAAGTGAAAGTGTCACAGATAATCTTAGCTATAATAATGTATTTTTTAAAAGTTGTTTCCTTTATGCGTTCACATATTTCTATTGAAAAAATATTTTTTTTAGTAGTTACGTTTATATTTTCAATTGAGTAATTTATTTTTTTATTTGTATTTGACTCAAGCGAAGCGATAGAAAAACCTTCAATTTATCTAAAGCATATTTTTTGGTATTCATAATGTACACCAATTCGTTATAAAGATTAATCAAAATAGTGATTTGGCGTTAAGCTTCGCCTTAACAGCGAATCTCCTGCAAGGAATTGGTTCCTCTGAAATATTATATCTGCCAAGGCAATACCGCATATATGTAACAATTTTTCAATGATTTGTAATGCCACTCGATCAGTTATCATTTATCATTTTCTCCGTGTATGTTCAGCCATAGAACGTTCATTTGCTGAACAATACGTATGTAAAACCGCGTATGTGATTTCCGAGGACAAAACCACGTAATAGTGTCGTGTTTTTATTTCTCATTCGTTTCATGTCGCTTACGCCGTATTGCATTGCGAAGGATGATACGATGTGCAAGTGAATTTAAGGAAGACAATGATACCCGAGAAAGAAACGGCATTAACCAAACAATTTAGACATGTCAAGATTTGATTCAACAGAAGAATAATATATATGCATGCTGCGACTTCATAATCACTGTGCGGCAATCATTGGCTGAGCGTGGCGAAGTTCTGTTTTAAATTTACCCTGTTATATTTAGGTTGTCTGTAAATTTGCTAAGATTCGTTTTTCAAATGTTTCAATCGTCGTGTATATTTGGACTTTCTTATTCGCATTTTTTACAAATATTATGGTACCTACCTGCCAGAAGAAAGTTTGAAAAAAGAATAATCATTGAGATGTTGACATTTATTTGAACAAATCATATAATTCCTAAAATTCTTGAAATAAAAATATTTTGTGATATTTAGTTAGTTTTGTGGGTTGAGAGTTGTAATTTGCAAAAGTGTGCCCATCTCTGCCGTTGTAAAATAATAAATTATTATTTGTTGGGCATTTCAGCACCGCTAAGAGATGAGACAAAAGATCATAAGGTTCCGAGAACACTGAATGTCTACAGTACCTTACACAGTACCACAGCTACACTATTGCACACTGCGAGCCGTACAATGACCAGTAACAAGTTTAACAATAATGTTATATCGTCACGTCTTAATGCCGTTATCTTTTGTAGCTACTAACTACAATATTAGGTATATGTACTTCAAAACACAACACAACCATATCGCTGGCTTAACCTAGAACCTACCGCTCTAGCACACACCAACATACAAACATACACACACTCACACACACACGCACGGGGCCAGGTATAACACAGAATGTGGAATCCCCGTGATAAAATGTTAAATGGATGCATTCACAGACAAACAAAACATCCGAAATTAAATAAAGTAAATAAGTCGACATGTAGCTTGATTTTTGGTATGTCAGTTGTTGAACTTCCTATTCCTTTTTGAGAAAAAATTCACGTAGCATTTTAGTTTCCATCGTCAGGACAGAAAGTGCAGAAAGTGTGTGTGTGTACAACTAACACTCTGCATACCTATTTGTAAGAGTGCTAGAAGAGAACATAATACCTACATCGTCTAAAAAAGTTGTTATTAATTTTAACTAAAATTGTTTATTGTAAAACCTAACTTATTGTTATGTTGCTAATGACAATGCCTAATGAGTACTAATGACTAATGGTCAATATTGAAATTTGTTTTGATGGACTATAGTTCCTTGTTAGATTGTCAGATCTACTACAGTGGTAAACAGTAACCATGAAGCTAAACTACTGAACACTGACGTCTTGAATGGCATCTCTAAATAGTATAAAATAAAGTCGCTATCTGCGTCTGTCCGTTTGTGCGCTTAGTTCTTCTAAACTACGCAATGGATTTTGATAGGGTTTTCACTATCATTTAGAGAATTTCTTCCGAAAGATTTACATGTATGATACATGCATATTATATTTATAGAAAGTAGAGAAAAATCGATGTTTTATAATTAAGTCGTAAAAATATATTCCCGGGCACTACATTGCTAACGCTGGCTAAACCCCATGAGATACATCAAAATTAAGTACTATGGAACTGTAAATCTTATAAAGTTCTACAGAAAAGTCAGCCAGTGGTATACGTCCTAAGGATAACCCCTAGCAACGCCGGGTATCAGCTAGTAATGAATATTTTACGAATTTGATATGTTTTACCGATTAAAAATGTTACAACTTATTAAAAATGCAAAATAAACATCGCTTTTGGGTAGAATATGAATAGGTGAATAATCCTAAACACAGTCTCCAATAAAATGTATACAACGCAATCATTTGACCGCACGTTAATTACTCTAGTATCATTCTATTCTTAACCAACGATGGATTGATGAACTTTTTATAACTAGTCATTTACTGAGGTAAGCTTAATCCAGTAGTTTGGCTTAATTAAATTGATTAATCGCTCAGTCGTCAGTCGTCACCAGTCATCACCTTACCGTTGGAAATAGCGTTTGAGCAGTGTTGAGCCAAAATGTCGGCTCAACAGTTGATCAGTAGGATTGGAAACAACGACCGTTTTAATCAACAAAACAAAGTTGATTAATAGAAGTAAGTTGATTAGTAAGATATCGCTTGTGTGAATTATTGACATATCAATTCCAATTTTGAAAATGACACAATTTAAAAACAAAAAACAAGTTTATTGAACCTGAGTTACGTCGCCGATAAAGCCACAACAAAAATAGTATATTTGATTGCTTGATATGTTTGGTTTGATTTTTTTCAGTATTACTAATTATCGTATAGCGCAGCCTTGAGGTGGTTTTCTTTAAAACGGTGCTACATAATTTTTTATTTAATTATCATTATTTTTAAATCAAAAGTTTATTACCTACCCACATTCTGCCTTGTGTCGTCGAAATAATAAATCATAATAATACGTAATAAAATAATGCTGTAGGTACCTACCTGCTTTACCCACCTATCTCAATAATAATAAATATCTACCTACTGCTTGTCTGCCTCGCATATTCCGGAAGACCCCGAACGCATTCGGAAAAAAAAACCACAGCAATGTTCGATAATGTACGTACCTTCAATATTATTATTTATTTAAAAGCTGGTGACGTCATGTAGACCCGAGATAGCGAACCAATGGCGAGCGTCATCGGCCCCAACAGCTGACTCCTTTTTCCTTGATTCATGGAATATTATCTTTCAGCGAGTTTCAGTTCGGGACCGCTTCTCACCGCACGAAGACGTCGCACATTTCGGCGGGAACTTTTACCAATTTGTTTACTATTTTAGACAAGTGATTCATTTTTCGAAATGTGTTGATTTTGTCGCTTGTTCAACGCGCAATTCAACTGTTCAGATGGTTTTTATGTAACCTATTCTGCCTGTGTTGTGATTCTATAATAATATCTTGTTAAATAATAATATTGTTTCTTATCTGTGACGAAAACCCTACACAAAATGGTGTTTGATTCAAGAATGTGAGGTTATCTTGTGTCAATTTGTTGCATAGTGAAGTATGTAGTTGATCGCTAATAGTGGAGTGCTTCGTCGCTTTTAAAGCGCAAGTGTGTGTTGATTGTGAGTTATTTCGTGGTTTAAACGACATAAATAATATAATATAACGGTTTCTTTTTGTGTTTCGCGTGAAATAAGTTTTTTCCGCATACACTACAAACACTCCAAGCTGTCATGTCTGGTTTGTTCATTGCAAAGGATACCGCACAGCGCGCCGGCACCGCGTGAAAAGGTGTGTTTTCAAACCATAAAATAAATCAGTATCGTTTGTTTATATCTTCCTTTTTGTGCAGTGTTATTATTTTGCTTGTCCAGATTTCAGATTTTTGCAACATGCACGTGCGCTTTGACCACATCCGGTGGGTTTATCGAACGATTCATTATTTTTCCAGTTTAATTTTAATTTTATAAGTTGAAATATTTTTCTTATTGTAATTATGTTGAAACGAAGTGTTATTTCGATAATCTACGCGTACGGCGAAGTACTGAGTAATTACCTAATATTCTCCACTGCATTTAAATAATTGGCATGGCTAACTTGACATTCAAATATTGTGTACTTCAATTTTATTATTTTAGCAAATACGCGACATTATTGGCTATGGTAAATGGAATAAACCTGTGGTAATAACAGAATGGTAAAATGTTGTTTACTGATTTATACGTAAATAGAGACATCTGTGTTTGACGTTAGAGATACATATCCGTGATGCGAACCGTTGCACATTGTTATTTTTTTCTTTTTTTGCCTTACATAATTAATGTTTGTATGTAAACATAATACTTACACAAACATTAAATAATATATAAACAATTTTCTTACACCACTTCCCGCGATAACTCAACACAGTGACAATTGAATACACATTTAAAAAGTGATATGGGCATTAAATGAGATGAAACAAATTAACCTATAAACCTAACCCTACGTAACCTAGTTTTTCTTTCATCGCTTTTCATGACTTTATATAACTTTTTAAGGCGAAGCTTAATGCTAAATCACTATTTTGATTAATCTTTATAACGAATTGGTGTACATTAGTAATACCAAAAAATATGTTTTAGATAAATTGAAGTTTTTCCTATCATTTCGCTTGAGTAGAATACAAATAAAAAAATTAATTACACAATAAAAAATATGAATGTGAACTACTAAAAAATTATTTTTTTTCGATAGAAATGTATGAACGCGTATAGGAAACAAGTTTAGAGTATAGTTAAGATTATCTGTGGCAGTTTCACTTGATTAAATTTTTTGATTTCTTATAAAATTATTTACAAAATAAATAAAAACTAGTTTTTTGCTTGAAATCGAACGTTTCTAGACTCCGTTTGTCCAGAGATTTTAATGCCTATTACCTACAATATAAGGTATAACAAGAATATACACATTTTTGGCTTGTAGCTTCCTCTTAAAGGGGTATTGTGCTGTCTGGTTACTGGTATACTCATTTGTGTTTCCGAGTTCAAATCTTGTTGCAGTTAAAATATTTTGACATAAATAATATTTTCTCTCAAATAAGAACGCATATGTAACCGTTTCGACACATTGTGTTCAGGATTTAAACGTTGGTTGAAATTGCTTTAGTCGTGTTTTGTGACCACTTCTGAATAGTTGCCACGTCTCCTTCGCCTTCTCTTCAACCTCACAACATACCCAAAATGGAGATGCCATAGTTCAGCCGGCTCCGGCCGGGCATTGTGTGTTATTTACATATCAAAGATGAAAAATGATCACAGAAAATTAAATGTTTTTCTGATCACTTGTTAAATGTAATCCGTCTTAAGTATTACCTAGAATTAATTTCGGACTAAGCTTAGATACCTACCTAACCTAACCGATACGCAGAAGCAACATTTTTTTGTTGTTAAATAGTAATTTGTTTAAATTTTGTTTACACTGCGTAATTGTTTTGTGATTTATTCTGTGTATTATAAAGGTAGTTATGTATTCACACAATCAGTTCTAATTTTGAAACTGACTAAAGGCAATTTAATTTTTAGAGTTTATTGAACCAGCGTTACGGACAGACAATTACTACTGAAATTAGTATTTTTGATTATCAATAACACAATTCATAATTTATTATAATAGTCCTCGAATGACTAATAACAGATTAAGGTATTGGTTTTATGTCCAGGTAGGTGTTCAAAGGTAACGGTTATTATTCCCAGTCAAGAAAACAATGATGGCTTTTAAAATTCCTGGAAATTCCCGGCATTTAAAATATATATGGACTAAAATATCATATTTATGTATTTATAACTTTAAGTACCTGGTATTAGTCATATTATAAGTGCAGTCGTTTACGCATAATGATTTAATCACCATGCACTTAGATTAATCACTAGCCACAGTTAAATTTTTCAAGCAAATCAGGTCCATTTTCAGTTTTTGTGTGTTTGTTTTTGAGATAAATATATAAATCTGGCGACCGGGTAAATCATCCAAATGATAATTTATCACATCTTTAAAATGTTATACAAACTAATGGCAAGTGATGAAACAAAAACTTTATTTACGTAGGTTAAGTAGGTTAGGTTTAATTTTTTTTCATCGTTTTTAATGACTTTATATCACTTTTTAAAGGTGTGTTGATTTATCATGGAACCATAAATCTATAATAAATATTAATTATTTGCAAAATTCCACTGATATTAAAATTACAAGTTTTTGCGTGGCTGTATCGACACGTTCATGATTTTACGAAATTTACCACGAGACAATTCGTGGCTCGGCTCGCGGTGAATTTCTCCTGCTTATACGCATCCTAACCTAACAAAGACACCGCAGAAAAATATCTATCTATGTGTCAATAAATAAATAAATAAAATAGTATATGTTAATATTTCATGTCTGATTCATCACTAACATGTAAGTAATAAAAGAAGATAAAATAAAAGTATATTTTATTGGACAACACTTTATCAGCGCTTGTTTCCCTTGCGGCCCTATTCTGTCCTTCCAACGCCCCCCGTATGCCCCCGCGGCCCCTATCGCCTCCTTGGATCTTCAACGTCCCCCGGAAGCGTTACTTTGGGAATCAAACTTACGAGTACTACTGCCGACTTTTTTATAATAATATTTGGCTAATTTATATAGCGCCGAATTCGTGAAAAATCACCTCAAGGGCGCTGTACAAATATATTTAATAAATAATTAATACTAGAACTACTGGCTTACATCTAGTGATTTACGACTAAGGCCTATAACTACTATCTTAATGACATATATAGAAACTTACAACTAACATTATCAATCTAATTAATATTATATGAATACCATTCAAGAGTTCTCAACACTTCCAACTTTCCGAAGCCAGTGGGACTATAGCCTTCCCAATTAAAGGAGTGGGTAAAAGTCATTTTAAGTAATGTCTTGATTTCTAACTCTCAGTACTGCCCTGATGCTTTGAATAGCATTATCCGTGTTTGGTGACCAGATCTAAATAGCCAGGTACTACCCAACCGTCCTTTTCCTCTCGCTCCATCCTCACAACAAACGCCAATTGGAAGTTGTACTTTCACAGAAACAAAATCGACCAAATTCGAATAGCCAGGTATTTTCAATCTCTTTTTTTCCTTCCGCCACAAAACATTCCACAGCTGCACTGGTTTTGGCCAGCACGACGCACGCTGTGTACAAATGTATTAAATTGAAATTAATCATTCAATTCTTATTGTTCATCACCAGCGACGACTGTCCGTCACGAGGCCTGTTCGCCGAATGCGAAATTAAATTAATGCAGATGTACCGAATTAAACTGATGACTGCCGATCGATTCTGCGTTATTGCTACAATCAAAAATTAACATTTTATCCAGAGAGAATGATTTTATCACGTTTTTATGCGAGAGAAGAGAGAGAGAGAGAGAGTTGTCGTAAAACGAAACATAATAATATTAATGATATTTATTCATTTTTCACATTTTTTAACGATATATCTTTGAATGGCGGAACCTCTTTAAAATTTGATGACTCTTATACTTAGGAATATAAACCTGCGAATTTAATGCTACGTATACATACGCGAACCGAACTGAACCTCAACTTATGGGAAAGGAACGAAGCAACCGCATATGGCGCGAAACGCCGCTTGCAGTTGCTTTGTTCCTTTCCCGTAATTCGTGGTTCGGTTCGCGGTTCGGTTCACAAATGTATACGTACCATAATACGTCATCAATATTGTAAGTTTTCTTGTAAGTAAGTAAATATTCTCTTGTAAGTTTTGTTTTTCATTATTAATGCTTAGGTCATTCGTAAACGGAGATACTTACAAGCGACTTTTGTTGCGTGGGGAGTTTTGTGCGAGTACATTTATATTTATACTAATCGAACAAAAAATGTAACACCGCTTATGAAAATATAGTAGGTGAACAGGCCACTAAGATATGTCCTCTGGGCCCAGTTCATTGAAACCATGCGCAGTAACTTGTCTCAGTAACGTATCTTCACTCTATTAATTCATCTAAGCATCTGTCAAAACATTTAAACGAAATAAATACACATCTCAAATAAAGAATTATTAATTAATAAATTAATTTTTTTTCTACTTGTCTGAAATGACTAGTTCATAAAAGTTCATTGAACTCATAATTTTACACATTATGCAGGAATACAGTTTCAAATCACGCATCCACTCACCGACAGCCGAAACTAGTACCCCTTTTCAATTATTTAAAATTTATCAATTTGATTTAACGCATCATCGTTGTCTTGGAAATTTTACAATGAAACGCTTATTCTCATCATGTTCGTCAGATGTAACAATCACGAGTATTTAAGCGCATTTTATGATGTAAACACCGCTTGCATGCTTATAAATCAATCATCCAAGTTACTATGATCTTTAAAGAATATTGGTGACCATCCTGCCATAATATAATAATAAAAGTGTTTATTCCGGTAAGTGGGGAGGTTAGTGCAGTCCCACAAATTCCATATAGAGATACAAAAAATATATGATCAAAAACAAAAAGATAGAACAGAAAAACAAACAGAATAAATTGAAAATAAAATTAATAGAATAATAGAAAGTTGAAGCCTTTAGGGAGCCGTGACTATATTAGGCGCTAGTATTTTTCTCCAGTGTACGTCAATGCTGGAGGATGGAGTGAGGCGGGCTTCCATAGTGAGGATATTTCCAGAGCTTCTTATCCTTTCCCTCATTCCTGCCACCCTGGATCTAATAAGGGCTGCATATCCGGGAACTCGCCCCTCCGTGAACATACGGGAAGCGCTGCAGTATCTGGGGAAGGCGTTGTTGTATTGGACCCGTAGTCTTTCTATACTACTCTTTTTGTAGTTTGCCCATAGTTCGCACGTGTACAACGTTGCGCAGAAGGAAAGGAAGATATTTATACTTCTCCTTGTTTTCATCTTACCGGAACATTTTCTGCACATGTTAGTTAAACCCCTGTCCACTGACAGATGATCATCAATAACGAAAATCTCCAACATTCTACTCCCTTCGGTCCTCCGTACCATATTTCAATCCAACCATTCCAATATTCAGCACTAACTTGTTGCTCTGTATCGTTATATCTGCAATATTGCAGCATCCAGTTAAGTTAGCCCCTCAGATGCTGGGCGTACGGGAGTACCTTACACGACAAGAAGGATAACAACTCTTGTTTAATCTTCTACTATTACCCATATTTTACTTTCAGGATTCCAGTTTTCATTTAACAGAGCGTCAGTATATTAGTTTGTACTTCCTTATTCTTTTATCGGTAATATTAACTTGTTATTTGTTCTTGGAAACGAGTCCGAGTGATATAGACAAAGGGCACGTTTCAATTTGCGGACGGATTTTACCTAACTGTAATAGTTTTTTAATTACACCAAGCACACGAATCGTTCGAAGAACTATTGGTTTTGCCCAAATAACGTCTTATCTACTTAATATTACTTTATTACTAACAGTAATAACATTTATTAGCATATTTAATACTAGCTAAAGTGTAGCCAGCGTTGCTGGGGGTTGTCCTTAGGAGATAGACGTATACCAAAGCGGACTTTGCTGTAGGGCTTTTTAAGGTTAACAAATCCGTAGTACATTATGTTGACCTGATAAGGTTTAGCCAGCATTAGCAATGTACGGCCCGAAAATATATTTTTACGACTTGATTATAAAACATCGACTTTCTCTACTTTCTATAAATATAATAGGCATGTATCATATATGTAAACCTTCCGGAAGAAATTCTCTAAATAATAGTGAAAACCCTATCAAAATCCGTTGCGTAGCTTAGAAGAACTAAGTGCACAAATAGGCAGACGCGGATAGCGACTTTATTTTATACTATTTAGAGATACAATATTAATATATTTAATATGAGGGAACATGAGTTAAAAATATTATGGCTTATAAAACGTTAATATATAATTATAT
This sequence comes from Hesperophylax consimilis, assembly GCF_061612785.1. Classification (NCBI taxonomy): domain Eukaryota; kingdom Metazoa; phylum Arthropoda; class Insecta; order Trichoptera; family Limnephilidae; genus Hesperophylax; species Hesperophylax consimilis. The sequence goes on along the minus strand of NC_142856.1, from coordinate 24,948,595 downwards.
ACAGCATTAATAAATCGTCATGTAAAAACGATTAGAACCGTAAAAGTCTTAAACGCTCTGTGATTGGCTGGCAGGTTTTGACTGACCACGTCACCACCTCACGGGTCGGTCAGCCACGTGCCTTAGAATTCGGATCATTTTATGCAAAATGGATCTGCGTAGATTCGCACACGGGTCACCACTGCGTTATTTCTAAATAATTCACGTTTTTTTGGAAATCCTGCTAAATATTTAAATTGAAATTTGTTGATTTAATACCGACCGAGTGGGTTTGACCTTGCTGCTAAACGACAAAATCGAGGTACGTATGACGTCACTCGTACGCGGTTTGATTTAGATTAGTGGGCTTTGATAAATGCAAACTGCCAAAAATATTTTAACCCTGAGACATTTGTAAAAAAAGAGAAAAGATAGGATAAAGATGATTATCATACGAAAATATTATCCGAACTTTGGTCCTGTTAAAATGTATTAAAAGCATTCGCATTGTCAAGAAGTTATATGTAAAATGTACATTACATTATCCGAACTTTGGTCCTTTTAAAATGTTGAAAGTATTCGCATTGTCGAGGAGTTATATAATGTATGTTGGCCATATACGACATTTTAGCTTATTAAATCAAATAATGAATGTATTATGCTTTGAAAAACCGATGTGATTTCTTCTCAAAGTCCATTGGGTAGGATAATACGGAAAAACGTAAATGTAGATATTATCCTCATTCTGTCAACTTCTATTTAACAAAATTTAAGCAAATATTTAAAACTTGGATTACGTTTAGGTTTCATCTTTAACTTATAGCAAAGTCAGTTAAAGTTTACTATCTTCTGCGGAAAGGCATAATGGAATATCCCACATTGATAAGACAATACAGAATATGGAAAACCCGTAACCCTTCTGGAACTGTTTTACGGATAAGTTGAAGCAAACCATTATTATCTAAACGAAATGCAATGTTGCCATGTTAATAATGTTTTAAAAACTAGCAATATTAGGCAGGGAGGTTAACATGTTAAACCACTCTTTCTTGGGACACTCTCAAATTACTTGTCTCAAACGTATAGCTGTTACTGCTCGAAGGCAGCGGGATTATGCGGTGTGTTGTTAGAATGAAGGGATAGGTACGGGGAAGATAGAAAACGGTAAGGTTGGAATAGCCCCGCTATTTCAGATCAGGTCATGGCGATTTTTCATTTCAAGCAACGATGTTCTTTTTTTCACCACCACGATAATGAAAAACATGTTGTGTAGAAAGGGTTCGGATTTGTAGCAAATCAAATTTAAAAATATACATATTTTAAATTCAAACCATAATATAACCTGCAGTGCTATTATTTAACTCTGGGACCTTACAAACCGAATCGCAGCTATAAATCGCATTATTTGACCTCGGGAAAGTGATTGGGTGCTCGACGGTGAACACCCGAATCGCACACCTGAACTGTTCCCATTTATTGGGACAAACCGGAGAGAAAGTCTCCCAATAAAACCATTATTTCCCAGCATCTCTCCTCCGAGGGCCATGCTTCACATGTTCCGACGGAATTTTAAATTATTTTCCAGGTGTTATTGGTTTTTCTCGCTTACATTTCTCAAACCCCGAGAAAATTGTGATTTGATATACAAACCGGATTTTGCATTATCACATTTTCGCGTCCTTCGTCGTAACACATTTTTATTTGATCCGTTCTATCTTGTTTGTGTGAAACACGGATTCGATTGCATCCCTGGAGGGACATTTATTTGGTATATTTTGTTTGGTTTGGATTATTTATGAATTTTTGCTTATTTTCAAAATTGTTTATGTCTATGGTTTTACTATCTTTGACTCCGTGCTAATATAATATAGAATCAGTGAGTAGTAATCGAGATCTGCATTTAGAAGTCAAGTAATTAATTCACTGGCGCGAGTAAAATTTTGACGCCCCTTGTCAAAACCAGTGGACGAATATGTAGGCGATAACGGTAATTAATAGTATTCCTGAATAGAACTGTGGGGTGTTGGGTATTATCAACACCTTGGCGCCTTGACAAATCGGCGCAAATCCTTGGCAAAAATTATAAAAACACGTAACATAATGTAAACACTGCACATAGATCGGCGTGCATTCTCGTTTGCCTTGGGCCTTGTGGTAGCTTCTTACTTCTAAGTTCCTTAAAAATATCCACCACACAACATCCTCAAATAATGATGTTTGAATGTCAGCGAGCAAGCGTTAGCAGTGCCACATGTTTAATAAAGCCCATTCCATCTATGAGCGATATCTGTTTCATTTCTACAACAAAGATTCCCACACAACGTAGTGTGTTGGGTATAAAAATAAAACTTATCGTATAAAGAAAATGACATTAAACAACGTTAACTGTATCATTAATTACCTCACTGTTTACAAAGACCTGTCCAATGTTTACAATGTTCGCTGTTTACAGTTTGTGTATTTGTTTGTTTATTAGTTAGGCGAATCAAACATTTACGTTGTAAATAACCCATCGACAGAGTGGTATAGAACCGGACTCGTATAGTCTAAGAGGTCACGGTCTTTTTCATAACGATCAGAGGAATGGGTAGTTTTAGTACATATTCAAAGTATGGCATCTCCGCATATGAAAAACGTTGGTCTGCCTGCTCTAAGTGGTTGCAACTATGAGTTATAGAGCTTACAAGAGGCTTTATTGTTTCGAAAAAAAAACGATCAGAGGAATGGGTAGTTTTAGTACATATTCAAAGTATGGCATCTCCGCATATGAAAAACGTTGGTCTGCCTGCTCTAAGTGGTTGCAACTATGAGTTATAGAGCTTACAAGAGGCTTTATTGTTTCGAAAAAAAAACGATCAGAGGAATGGGTAGTTTTAGTACATATTCAAAGTATGGCATCTCCGCATATGAAAAACGTTGGTCTGCCTGCTCTAAGTGGTTGCAACTATGAGTTATAGAGCTTACAAGAGGCTTTATTGTTTCGAAAAAAAAACGATCAGAGGAATGGGTAGTTTTAGTACATATTCAAAGTATGGCATCTCCGCATATGAAAAACGTTGGTCTGCCTGCTCTAAGTGGTTGCAACTATGAGTTATAGAGCTTACAAGAGGCTTTATTGTTTCGAAAAAAAAAACGATCAGAGGAATGGGTAGTTTTAGTACATATTCAAAGTATGGCGTCTCCGCATATGAAAAAAGTTGGTCTGCCTGCTCTAAGTGGTTGCAACTATGAGTTGTAGAGCTTACAAGAGGCTTCATTGTTTCGAAAAAAAAACGATCAGAGGAATGGGTAGTTTTAGTACATATTCAAAGTATGGCGTCTCCGCATATGAAAAAAGTTGGTCTGCCTGCTCTAAGTGGTTGCAACTATGAGTTATAGAGCTTACAAGATTAGGCTACATTGTTGCTAAAAAAAAAAAGATCACAGAAATGGGTAGTTTTAGTACATATTCAAAGTACGGTGTCTCCGCATATGAAAAAAGTTGGTCTGCCTGCTCTAAGTGGTTGCAACTATGAGTTATAGAGCTTACAAGAGGCTTCATTGTTTCGAAAAAAAAACGATCAGAGGAATGGGTAATTTTAGTACATATTCAAAGTATGGCGTCTCCGCATATGAAACAAGTTGGTCTGCCTGCTCTAAGTGGTTGCAACTTCGAGTTATAAAGCTTACAAGATTAGGCTACATTGTTTCGAAAAAAAAAAAACGATCAGAGAAATTGTCAGTTTTAGTATATATTCAAAGTATGGCCTCTCCGCAGATGAAACAAGTTGGTCTGGCGGCTCTCAGTGGTTGCATTTCAGAGTTATGATGCGCGCAAGTCATTGCATTGTTGCGAAAAAAACGATAACAGAAATGGTCAGTTTTAGTACCTATTCGAAGTATGGTGTCTCCACAGGTGAAACGAGTTGGTCTGCCTGCTCTCAGTGGTTGTATTTCAAATAAAAAAAAATAACAGTAATCAATAAAATAATAAAATTAAATCGAACAAATCCAATTTTTATTAATTCAACTTCCATAATCTAAACATCTTTGGGTAAAATCACAGATTAATCATTTTGTAGAATATTACTAAGGCTTAAAGAGTTAAATATTTACTTACTTCTAATATTCTTTTAATATTTTTATGAGCTTTTTCATTAGTCACATCAAAACATCATGGATTTTGGCGATAAAAGTAAAAAATAGCTTAAAAAAAGGGGTCTACGGTATCGTATACCGTTTACCTAATTCGAGTTTGAGGGATTTCTTAACGTACTTCGAAAAATGGTGTTCAGAAAACATAAAAAAAGACAACCTAATATTATAGTAGGAGATTTCAATATAAACATGAATAAAAATGCAGAAATCTATACAAAAAACTTTAAAACTTAATCATTGAATTCAATGGGATGAAACAACTGGTAAAAGATCCCACTAGAGTAACTCTAACATCAAGTACATTAATTGATCTGGTGATAACAAATGTATTTGAACTACAGGTAAATCTATTAGATGCACCCAGAATCACAGATCACTCCATAATTCAAATTATAGAGCAAAATCGAAATACGAAAAAACATTTTATAAACACCAAAGCTTATCGGAACTATGCAAAATATGACGAAGAAGAACTAAGATTACAACTCAGAGCACAAAATTGGAATGGAATAATGGAATTAGGTTTTGATATTAAGGTAGAAACATTCATAAAAAACTTAAAATATTCAATTTTAATATTCAAGATTTCTTTTTTAACTTGGATAGATTTAACTTAGATTTCGTCATCTTCGGAATCTTCTTCTTCGCTGCTTAGGCACGTAGACGAGGAGTCTGTAATGTGATAAAATAACTGTAAAGTTTGATAGAAAAAATTTTGATGATATGAAAATTATTATACATATGTATATATAAAAAACAGAAGGAAACGAACTCTTGTATGTATAGCTTAATGAGATTTATGGTTTAGATACGTAATATGCCATTAATAAGAAACAAATACATGCAAACTTTTCGTTTCCTAACGATTTTTACCTATACATCCGCAATCGTATAAAACTTACCACTGACATCACCAGAAATATTGTCATTTTCTGACTCCGTTACAGTAACATCAGATACTTTATCTGGTAGTCGGTTCCCTGCATACCAGATAGGGACATATTTGCCGTGTTCTTCTTTCCACCCATGTTCAATTGGCAATAGATAGCTTGGAGGAATTTTGGTTGAATTTATCCAGATATTTGATACGTATTTAGCTCTAAGTATCTGTTGAACTAGTTCGATTTCAGACGGTGGCAAAAAAGCAGCATCAAAATTCATAAGAGTTTTGTTAAATTTTTCATTCTCTTTATTGGGCTTAAATTTTTTGAGGAAAATCTTATGGCGGGCCTCGTTTACAGATTTACTCTTCACACCATATAACTCACATATGAATTGTTCAATTTTGCATTTGATTTCATTTGTCAATGGAGCATTAGAACTTAGCTCTATTAGAGCCTCTTGATAAACTGTGTTTTTACTTAGGATATTGTAAGGTTTTTGTTTGCCCTTTCTATAAAATGCAGGGGTATAATCACACCCTGTCAAAGCATGAAACGCTGGCAAACTCTTTGCCAATGTAGCACCAATACTGAGATAAATTTTGTTAACATTTACAATACGTCGTTTGGCAAGAGTGCCGGATTCAATAAATATTTCATGCTTTTCGAATTTGTCCAAATTTCCCAGTAAAATGACGATTACATCAGTGTCAGAAGTTTTAATCAAAATATTAGATGGTTCTTGAATACTGTATATGTGGTATATTATTTTTGTATCGGTTTCTTCGTGGTGCCCACACATCAAATTAGGGTTATCGTTTTGCACAACCTTTTTGCCGTCGCTTTGATATTCATACGAATAACAATTATTTTCAAAATTGAGATTAACCGTGCTTCCAGAAATGACTAGACTAGCCTCCTCGGAACTCCAATGTTTTATGAAAAAATGCACGAGTTCTTCTTTGAATTGTGTAATTCTTAATTCTTTGACGAAATTTCTTGGTCTGATTTGTTTTGGCGATGTTATTTTATACTGTGTTTTGGGGGTAGCTTTGTGCCCAGCTCTCATTTCACGTTCAAAATCTTTGATTGAGGGTGATAAATAAGAATCAAATATTACATCGATACGGTTTGCTTTGTAGCTCATACATTTTTTCAAAATTTATAGCGACATTTCACCAAATGTTTTCACATGCACTGGTATTAAATGGAGAATATAGAATCCATCTACAATCACAACATCAATTTTTTGTGGCGTATTGGCATTGGCTGTTTTTTCCAATATTTTCATGAGTGCAGCCTTGTTAGTCTTCATCAAGGAACCATCTAAATGACTCATTGAAGGTGACGATGAAGATAATGGATATTCCAAAACTTTTGGCAAATCTAGTTTCTGATTAAGGGAAATTCCTAAAAGACGACCGAAGACGTTTCGTTCTGCTTTTATAACTTGCAGTTTTTGTGCTGCTTTACATGGCTTTTTTGATTTATCTGAACAGAAATTCCTGATTTCATTGCGTTTTATTGGTTTCTCGAAACGGTCGGGATTTTCATTACATTGAGATATAAATTCTTTTCTCTGATTTTCTCCTGTAGCCTCTATATTGAGCAGAAAGTCTGCGGTTTCATTCGTTACTGAATTCCCAGTGACAATATTGTACAGTTCGTCTTTATCGTCTTGATAATCAAATGGATTGCCATAAGATTCTACAGTATCGACAAGTTTCTTCACTGCCTTTTTGTTTTTGGAAATGTTGGCTGTCTGCAGATCAGAGGTAACGTCTAGTACCCTGGTAATATTAGTTTCTTCTAAAACATGAGTTATAATGGTGGATCTCAGTGCATGGCTTTTTGCCCAACGCTGTCGGCCTGACAAGGAATTAGTAAAATGGCTAACACCAGACAATCGCTTAGCAGCATCGGCGTTTATGGTTTGTTCTAGTGTTAAATCAACGGGTTGTCTAGAAAACGCTTTGTCAGTGCGCTTGATACCCAAGCCATGACGTTTTAAATGAAGCTCGAGGCCTGGGTGAGTGTCTTGGACTTTTAATATGTCGTCATGGTGCTTTGTGAGCCATCGCGCATAATTTGGATGATTTAGTATGAAATATATATATTTAATTTTTGGAAGTACATATTTGTAAAGCTCAAAATTGTTTTCTCGTATCGATCGGCTCAAAAGAAAGTAATACTCGATCAGATTTATATATTGCATGTAAAATTGTGCCGTTTTGCCGTGTTCTCCGTTTTGAGTTTTTTCTCGAAAAATTCTGTATTTAGAGATGATTTCTGATAAAAAGAAATTGTCAACATCGACCAAGATGTTTCCAGAACTGTCCATTCGTCTATTTTTTATTTCTTGCAGTTCTTCTACCAAATCTGGTGACAATTGTAGATTTTCCTCTTTTAAAAAGAATTTAAAATGGATTAATTGTAAGGCCAGTGAAATAATAGGGTGAAGTCTCTTGCATCGATTGTAATGCGTACCAGACATGAATCCATTAAGAGACCCATTGGCTAGCAAATCAGCTTCGATTAGCATATGCGTCAAACCACAATCATCTATAAATTTTCCTATAGCTTTGAAATAGGCCAGGATGATATGAAATGTGCCAAGAAAAATAAAAAGATTGTCAAAATTTGGCCGTTCTGTGGATTGTATTTGTAATGCCACTTTTGCAATTGCAAGATCATATGTAACACATATATATTCCTGACCAAACTCTTCGGCTATACTTTTTGCTTGTTGCATTGTTGTTTTAACAACGGAAGTGTTAGTGGGAGACATGTTTATTGGGTTCAAATAAGCTATTTTCTGTTTACTGGTTTGATCATTCATAGTGAGGTTATTAAATCCTACCCACATAGGAGTATTCTCGATTTCAGCAGCATGACACAAAACCCATAATAAATCTCTATTCTTTGCATTTATTTTGACAGATTCAGTTGTTTTACGTAAGTCACTATCAAGTAAAATCATACTGTCACTCATTCTTGGTTTTTTAATGGGATGATCTATATTAATGTCAATCACGTCGAATGCCCTTCTTCTTTTGCCTTTAGATGGTTTCATTGACAAGTCAATAGGTTGATTTCGTATGGAGTACTGTTCTTCATTTTGAAAAATAATTCCTACTGTGTCATGCAATTTATTTTTTCCAGAAGGTGTGTCTACGTAACGGTCAAAATTATCGAAAGCTACTCCAGTATTTAACTGAGGACATGGAATTATCCCAGACGGAATGAATGTTGTTATAGATTCATCGATGGAGGCATAGGTAATTTCAGTTTCTAATTCTTCTAATAAAGTGTAGCTAGGTATCTGACCATATTTGTTCAAAATGTTCACAACTTTTCTGCTGTTAGTTAGACTTTTAATAGCCATTCCCAGAGCTAATTGTTTAGAAGGCTTAACATGTCCATTTGTCACAGCGTAAATTTGATCCTGGCTTATCGATTCAGCTTTCTTTAAGCAAGTCTCAGACAACTTTTTTTTGTGCGCGAACCGATGCCAAGGAGCTCCAAGTTGAATTTTTTAAGAGCATCGGGTATATTACACTCGCCTTGGAGTAATTCCTGCACTGAACAAGTGGTTGGTAGGGGAGTTTTAGGCAGGGAAAGAATCTCTTTTCTCAATATATTAGCAGCAGACGTGAGAATATCTCTTTTCACTAATTCCTTCTGTTTCGACATCACGAAATCAATTGGCAAACCCGTTCTGAAAACTAACTTACGTCCATTTATTTCTTCTATAGTTAAAACGCTTCGATCAAATGAGGCTCGAATTTTCTGTTCTAATCTCGAACATGTAATATTATTTTCAGTGCTATTTGACTGCAGAGAAGATTCATAATATTCGTGAAGATTGGACATTAAATGAATATTATTGCCATGAATTATGTCGTTTATGAATTCATACAATTTTTGTAAGGCATTTTTATGGCTCTCGCGTATAACGTGCCACACACCGTCTTTTTCATTGGACTGACAGTCGGATATTTTTTCAGTTCTTCTAAAAAAATCTTTCAAACAATTAGTGTGATAAAATAATGGAACACTTGTCTGTGAAATTTTATGTTGTAAATAGACTTCGTTAGATGCTAACGATTTCATCAGTATCTTTTCGCGGGTTTCATTTGATTGCAAACAGTGCATCTTTTCAAATTTTTTATGTGATTGTTTACGCTGGTGATCGCAGAATAAGCATATAGCTTTGCAACTAGACGTACTTGGTGAAGGTGATGACAATGTCTCCGCTTGATTATCTGAAGTCTCGACTGGCAGAAGTGTTAAACTGTTGGTCTCAGGAGTAGATATTATTGTTTTTTTCACTGCGGTAAATTTTTTAAAGCACGATAGATGATATACGGCAGTACTGTCACAATCATTTGGTATTTTGATATGAGCATGTTTCAAATTACGGTTAATACGAACTGTTAATATATCACGACACTTTTCTAAACTGTTTTTATTAAAAGGCAGCACTTTTTCGTCCATCTTACATTCACAAAACAGGCATGTAGTATTTATGTTCGACATTATTGTAAAAGTGGGAGTAACGGGTAATAGTATTAAAAAATGCACCAAAACAAGCGAAAGCACACCCTCTCACAACGACTGTACTGCGCACACTGACGCGGGACGCGGGCCGCCGGGCCGGACGCGGGCGGAGGAGGGGGCAATGTGTGTGTCAAGCAGGGTTCCCGATTTGCGGGAATTCCCCAAACTGCGGGGAATTTTTCAGATTTACTTAAAACTGACCATTTCTCTGATCGTTTTTTTTTCGCAACAATGAAGCCTCTTGTAAGCTCTATAACTCATAGTTGCAACCACTTAGAGCAGACAGACCAACTTTTTTCATATGCGGAGACGCCATACTTTGAATATGTACTAAAACTACCCATTCCTCTGATCGTTTTTTTCGAAACAATGAAGCCTCTTGTAAGCTCTATAACTCATAGTTGCAACCACTTAGAGCAGGCAGACCAACTTTTTTCATATGCGGAGACGCCATACTTTGAATATGCACTAAAACTACCCATTTCTGTGATCTTTTTTTTTCCGCAACAATGTAGCCTAATCTTGTAAGCTCTATAACTCATAGTTGCAACCACTTAGAGCAGGCAGACCAACTTTTTTCATATGCGGAGACGCCATACTTTGAATATGTACTAAAACTACCCATTCCTCTGATCGTTTTTTTTTCGAAACAATGAAGCCTCTTGTAAGCTCTATAACTCATAGTTGCAACCACTTAGAGCAGGCAGACCAACTTTTTTCATATGCGGAGACGCCATTCTTTGAATATGCACTAAAACTACCCATTCCTCTGATCGTTTTTTTTTTCGAAACAATGAAGCCTCTTGTGAGCTCTATAACTCATAGTTGCAACCACTTAGAGCAGGCAGACCAACTTGTTTCATATGCGGAGACGCCATACTTTGAATATGTACTAAAACTACCCATTCCTGTGATCGTTATGAAAAAGACTGTGACCTCTCAGTCTAGTAATGCGACCAAAGGTAAAAGGCCTAAGGCAAACGAGAATGCACACCGGACAACTAAAAATAATAATTGTATGACTTGTATAGCGCCGTTTTTGTGCAAAATCACCTCAAGGGTGCTGTACAAACTTATAATACATTTCTACAGTGATCTATGTTATTACTTAACTATTTATGGAGATAATATACAGTACAATACTTACCTGGTAGGTCACTTGAGATTAACACTTAATTAACATTATTTAATTGTTTATTAGCGAAATTTAGATACAGGATTTAGGAATTAATTGGAAAATTGAATATAACTGGACTTTCTCTTAGGAATGGTATATTTAATTTAAGGGTATGACAGCTTAAAAAGGTAAGTTTTTAGTTTAGACCTGAATTCTGTTGGACTTGTTATGGATTTTAGTTCCGGAGGGAGTTTATTCCAAGCCTTCGGGCCCAGATACTCCGAAAGCGCGATCACCAAACTTAGTATTTGGCTTGCGCGTAGGTTCTATCAGTCTGCCTACAGCTGATGATGTTGCTGATCTAAGAGTTGACTGCCTCAGACCAGTGTTTTCCGGGAAGCATAGTTCAGAGATGTAGGGTGGGGTCATTTCATTGATGGATTTAAACACCATCCAGCACAGTTTTTACTGGATTCTTTCAGGGCACTTGAGCCAGTGAAGGTTACGAAGGTGTTCTGAAATGTGCGAATATTTTAAAACCCCGGTTATGAGCCGTGCTGCTGCATTAAACACTGATTGAAGTTTATCAATTTGATATTTTGGAAGGCTGGCATAAATGCCGTTGCAGTAATCGAGACGTGAGACTACGTAAGAGTTGATAAGTAGTTTTGTTGCTTCTGTAGGAAGGTTTCTTCGGACTATGTACAGTGTTCACATTTTGTGACGTGTTTTTATAATTTTTATATGTTAATGACCTTTTGAATGTTTCCAATAAATCACATGCGAGTAAGTTGTACTTTGATTTTGTTGTTTTAATTTAAATCAATTTAAACATCTCTGTCTGAATCGATATTCATAACGCCAATTTTTTTCTAATAATAACATTGATTTCGATATTTTTAAAGTGATTTATTTAACTCCTCGGGCCTATTCCATATTTTGACAGAAGGTCGGAGTATTTGTGCCATGCAATAAAATCCAGATAAAATGGAATATTTCTGAACGTATCCGAAAACTAAATACAGCTTTTGAAAGGTGATAAAATACACTTCAAAATTTTATTTATTAACATTTTGAATGCCAACAAAAAATGGCTGATATTACTTTTTTTGTAACTAAAATTACAGATAGCGAAAAAATATGCATTTTATTAGACAAATGTATTACAAACGTTATTTTCACGTCACTCGTTAAGTTTTATAATTTTTTTTTCAAATTAAGTTTGGGGCCTTTTGTTTCATAAAAGGGCACATTCAATTTCTCTGTAGTTGATTTCTAGATTTGAATATAAAACGTGGTAATAGTGATTTTTTTTGGGGGTATTATGCCGTGTTGCGCTACCCCCTTCTTTAGCCAACGTTTCGGACAGCATTGCAGTGTCCATCATCAGGGCAGATGGGTAATCTAGCGTCATCACAGCGTCAGCAACACGGCATAATACCCCATAAACAAATCACTATAATTGACCTTGAAAATCTCAAATCATAAATCGTGGTGTTTTTTTTTCTTTCTTTTTTACACCATTTAGATCATGTTTCTCATCATGACAGTAAGGGAGATAAGACGATTTCTTTGAGACCATGTGAGTTGTTCCCAAAGGTTAACAAATTAACCTGAAGGGTTAGAAATTTACAACCGTGATCCAAATGTCATACTGTGAATATTCTGTGCGGATTGTATTATAAGGAAAGGAAATAGCTATTCTTTCAGAGACCCGTTGAGAAACCACAAATGCTGACAAAACGGTCCCCATACGAGCTATTGGGTGTAATAACGAGTCGTTAAAACGACCAGTTCTCCAGAGTTCATATAAAGTCAATCGTGTTGAGCACTCCTTTGTTATAATTATATTGGCTGCATTACCGTTCATATGTTATTATAACATAGTTGCATTATAAGACTTGTAGGGATTAACTTTTTTCCACATTCTATTCAAAATTAAAAAGTTTTAAAAACATTGGTTTGATTAAACCTTTCTATACCAAACACAAACACTGAATCAAACGTTAAATTTTCTTACAAATATGCTTTTTTTTTTTTTTTTTTTTTTTTTTTTTTTTTAACATACAACAAAACGATGTTGTATTCCCAAGAGTTATTGAACTCATTAAGGGATCGCCAATTGGTAGTTTTCAAATAGAAGAGTAAAAAAAATTAAAAAAAGCGTTTTGTACAGAAAAATTAGATTAAAAATTAAAAATAACCAACCCAACCCAATGTGCAGACACAATGTATGAAGAAAACATTTACAAAACATTTCACAGAAGCAACATACAGACACAACATATGAAGAATCACTTTACAGATATGTTACAAAAAAAATTGTCTTATAAGACTTTATGAATTTTTATAATCACTCATTTGATTTATGTACTGTTGGTGTCAAAAAGTTGAAAAAGTATCCTCAATGATGGACTATATAAATGCATAAAAACAAAATCAGGAAAATACATTAAAAAGTACGGGGCCAAAAATAAACAGACCTAATACAAGATGTTTTACATTCAAAATACATGAGAAGATTATAAAAGCTCATCATCTCTGGATGTACAAAGTTTGGTATTTGGAGATAATTAGGACGGCTATCAGAAACAGAGTTTGTACCTACTTATGACTCGTTTTCCAAATAACATTTGAAAAAATAGGATTTCAATATATCGTTTCGAGATTTGTTAGAGGCATATACCTGTCTTAATTCTTCAGGCAATTTGTTATAGTTAGTGTAGGCAATATATTCTAATGATTTCAGTCCGAACTTTGTTGAGTGTATTTTTGATATATGTAGTTTGTTGTGTTGTCGTGTATTATATTGGTGAACATCGTTGTTATAGTTCAGTTTTATATTTGTGTGGGTGTTACACTGAATAATATTTAAAATGGTGTTTGTTATCTCAAAGCTAGGAACCATCTTAAATGGCAAAACAAGTGCGTGACGGTAAATATCTTTAACAGGTATATCCCAAGGCAAGCCAAAAATGTTACGCATGGCTCTATTTTGGATTATTTGCACCTCCGATATCATTTTTTTGGTAGCAAAGCCCCAGATACTCGAAAGATATGCCAAGTGGGAGTGAATCATAGCATAGTACAATGATCGCAGTATGGCTGTGGGAAGCAATCTACGTAGTCTGTACATTACACCGGTCACCGGAGCAATCTTTGATTTAACATGGTCAAAATGGTTTTTCCATGTAAGCCGTGAGTCAATTAAAAGTCCTAGATACTTCGCGACATCTGTTTGTTCCAGTTTGTTTATTCCCAAGGAAATGTTTAGGCGTTGTCCTTTCCTATTCCCGAATAGCACATAGTGAGTCTTTTTAATGTTAAGGCTAAGTTTATTGATTCTCAACCACTCGGCTAGATGACCCAAATCCCTTTCCATGTCTTTTTCCATTTCGTTTAAATTAGTATTATGATAGAATAATATTGTGTCATCAGCATAAAGTTGAAGGGTACCTTTCAACCCCCATTTTGCAATATCATTTATATAAATCAAGAATAATAAAGGCCCGAGAATCGAGCCCTGTGGTACACCACATGTTATATTTCTATGATCACTTGATTCTTTTCCAATAACAACCGAAGAGCACCTACCCGTAAGATAACTAGATAAAAGTTTTAGATTTTTGCCCACGATGCCCAGATATTCAAGCTTTTCTAACAGAATCTTATGATCAACCGTATCGAACGCTTTTTTGAGGTCTATGAAAATGCCCGCTGCATATTTTCCTTGATCTAAGTGTTTTTGAAGAGTTAGTATAAAATCAAAGGCAGCACATTTCGTGTTGGAGAATTTTCTGAACCCATATTGTTGAGGCGTGAGAATATTATTAGTTGTGAGATATTTTGTTAGTCTATTTTTGATTACATGTTCAAATACTTTGGAAAAGACTGGGAGTATTGATATTGGACGATAATTAGATGGATTTTTTTTGCAGTCTTCTTTGTGAATTGGAACGATTTTTGCTAGCTTTAATTGATCCGGAAACAGTCCACTCGCTAATGATTGATTAATGAGAATAACAAGATGATCCGCTAATTTTTCTTTACAGAATCCGAGTAAGTTAGTTGTCATACCATCGACCCCTGGAGATGCATTAGTTTTTAGTTTTGATATAATTTTTAAAACTTCTAGTTTGTTTGTATTGGTCATGTAGAGGGACTGTAATGGCTTTGGTTCCACGTTTATTGTATTTACGTCATCTGAATGAGATGGGATGCTCGCAGCTAGATTTTCACCAACCGATGTAAAGAAGTCATTAAACGCTGTACATATCTGCTTCGGGTCATTTATGTCTATATTATTGATGGTAAGAGTTTCAATTTTATTTGTCAAGTTCTTTGGACTGTTAGTTATGATTGAATTTATTGTTTTCCAAGTTTGTCTTGGATTATGTATGTTTTCTTTAAAAATATCTGTGTAATATTTTGTTTTGGCGAAACGTCTGTAATTAGTTACCGAATTTCTCGACTTATTTTTAAGTGATATAAGAAGACTGTTTAGCGGATCTTTTTTCCACTGTTTGTAATAAGTATTTCTTTCTCTAATAAGAAGATCTAATTTTTTGTCAAACCATGGTGTATTACCTTGCTTAGGGTTTCCTATTCGTAACCTTGGCTTAAATTTGCAAGTGTCAATCGCTGTTTTGATATATTTAAAAAATTGATTAAAATTTTCGGTTATATTGGTAGTGTTGTGAGAAAACGGTTGGGTTTCAAAATATGTTCTCAGAGCCCTCTTATTGATACTGATGTTTATGTTTGGTGGTATTCTGTTGTTAGAGTGGTGTTTCAAAGAGTTTTGGTAGTCTAACATCATTATACTGTGATCACTTATCTGGTTATCAATATTGGAGGTCGTTGAAGATATGTTTTCTCTATTTGATATAATATGGTCTAAAAGAGAACTGCTGGTTTCCGTAACTCTCGTGGGATGTGTATTATTACATATGAAATAATTATATGAAAATAAAGTGTTGATGTATTTTTTTGTTGTGTCATTTTTTTTAAGAACATTAATGTTGAAATCCCCCAAGATGAGTGTATCTAGGCTACTTTTTTGTAATATAGATTCAAGAGATACTAGAAAATCATTTATATTGTTGTTAGGTTTCCTGTATATACCATATATATTTAATGGTTTAAAATGTTTATATTGAACCCTAACTCCTAAAAAAGAGTTTTCATTTGACCACTTTTCAATAACTTCACAGTTAAATGTTTTGTGAGTATATATCGCCACTCCTCCTCCTCTTCCAGTAGTCCGGGAAGCAAAATTACCCTGGTAGCCATCGATGTTGAACAATAATCCTTCTCCATCTCCCAGCCATGTTTCGGTGACAACTAAGACGTGCACAGTATCCGGTATCCTTTTGAGCGTTTCTTCTATTTCGTCTACTTTGTTTCGAATACTTCTGGCATTAATGTACAGGACTCTCAAGCTATTTTTTATAGGTATATAGTCATCCACCGATTGGTACTTCCTTTGTATGATTGATTGGTCAGCAGCTTTTTTCAACAAATTCCGGCGTAGTCTACTTTTTCCCTAACACGTTTATCCATCATCTTCCATATTGGACATTCTGAGCTGGTGGCTCTGTGATCGTTATGACTTACATTATTACAGTTGGCACATGTAGGCTGCTCTTTTTTGTTAGGGCAGGCCTCGAATTTGTGGTTGCCCCCGCAGTGAACACAGGCCGTTTCTTCCTTGCAGAACAATTGGGTGTGTCCGAAACCCATACATTTATAGCATTGGACCAATGGTGACTGATCCTCCACTTTTAAACGTTGGTATCCCACATTGATATGGCCAGCTTCTATCAAGCTTTTCCAGTTTTTTGGCGATAGTTCTAATACTGTATTGCAAAGAAGTGCATTCCTATGATTTTTTTTGTATTTAATTAATATTTTTTGCGAGAAATCTATACCTATCCCATTATTTTGTTTCTCCAGGGAATGCATTAGGTCATCATTAGTAGCTCCCTTGATAAGGCCTCTAATTATAACCATAGGATTCAATTTTTTTCCTTCTGCTATATTTATTTTGCCTTGTAGCCCTTTATTTAATTCTTCTTTAAATTTATTTTTATCTTCCAGGGAGGCCATATTGAAGATTAATTTGTCGCTGTTATTCGATTTTCGCATGCGTGCAACACCGATCCCCAGAGTGCGAACATCTACGTGCTTTTTGATGAGTTTTTGAATGTCGGCTGATTTTTTCTGTGGGTCGTCGGAGCTTATTACTAGGGCATGATTCTGAAGGGTTGTCTTCTGCCTAGCTGCAATAGTCGCGTACGTTGTAGCTTGAGGGGTTTGGTCCAGCTTTTTATTGATTTTATTAATATCATTGGAGAGCAATTCGATGCTTCTCATAACATTTTTTAAAGGTGTTTCGGAGTGAATTTGGGAGAAATGATCTGCCATTTCCACTACGTAATCTATTAAGCAACTTACGCCGTTCTTTATGGTCGTCCGTTGATCTTTTGTTAGGATGTTAGACGCCAATAAATTATTGATATCCTTTTGTATGCCTCGAGCATTCTTTATCCTCTCTTCAGGGAGTATCTTGTCGTTTTCGGGTTCACTGAATGGCATTTTCGCTTTTGGAATAGATAACGCCTATTTGTCTGCAATCGGACTAGCACTTTATTTGTATAATGGGAATTGGTAAAGATGCGCCTGTTTTCCGCAAATCGGCTAGCACTGGTAAAAGGTAAACAAAGTGAGCTCACTTTCAACCAATCGTCATGCAGCTACTTAAACTACCCGGTTTTAACAATATTATTGTTATTCGCTAGAATATCACTTGTAAAAATTGCACTTGTAATATTTTCCGATGGAATACCGAGAGGATAAAAGAACACCGTTATAGCCCGCACAAAACTGCACTTATTTTCAAATTTGTATGTTCGAATTCACTTTTTTAGACACTTTCGGTTGATTATCGTAAGAGCGTTTAATAGGCCACTTGCATGGATTTTGTACACAATCCTTTCTTCAGCTTACTACAGCTTTGCACTGTCACTGTTGATAGCGTTTTATATCGTATAAATCTGTTTTTTAGCAAATATTTCACTATTTTCAATGGAGCAGTATAAAGGATGACATCTGTCATTGACAACCATAGATAGTATCATAATAATATCTATTAAGGCGATGCCCTACGTAGTAATGCAAAATCATGTGTTTTTGGTCTGAAAATTTTGTCGCCTAGAAATGTTTCATATGCTTTAATTAAATACTGCGAGTAAAATACATCTTGGCCTTTGAAATAATCGAGTATTTTTTAGATAAGTATTTTTATAAGCCCAGAAAAAAATAATGTAAAGGCCTATGAAAACTGCTTTAAAGTTCAAAATCTCCTACTTACGAACCCATTTTCGGTTATGATTTTATTGTATAATGTGGCAAATTAAGTTATTTATAAAATGATCGGAAAAAAATTAAATATTTATGCCTGAACATCCACAAAATAAAATAAAAAAACTCTTTTTGGCCATGTTTTTTTCTTGCATAAATCAAAACAGGCGGATAGTTTTAAGCGGGAATTTAAACCTTATCGCCATCTACGTAAGGGGTGTTTTTGATAACGGCTTGATTTAAAATATTACAAGACGTAGTGCATCGCCTTAATTACAAATAATATAATATTCTCTCTTAAATATGCTAAGCAATAATCGTCCATGGCAATAACACGCAGTTCGACCGTTGCAATCAATGGTGATCCGTTGGCCGTCATTAGCTGGTGCATAATTAATTGATTATGGAGTTAGTGCCGGTTGTATGTGCATGGTACAGTGCTCAATGTACTGTATTGTCGCATGTCGTTTTGTCGATTTGTAAGCGTCATTATAATTTTATAAAAACATCTCGAAGGTCCGCAGACAAATTATGTAAAATAAATTTAAGTACGAAAAAATATGTTTTTTTAAATAATTATGATAAAAAATTTCAAAGTTTCTTTAATTTTTAATTTAAAACAAAAATAAATTTAAAAAACTTCTGTTACATGAATAATAAATATACATTTCAGTAATTTACTCTAAGAATTTACTTCACCCCAACCTTACACTTAGGACGGGTTGTTTAGGAGAATTTTAATTAGTTAATTTTCAAGTTCTGTGTAAGATTTTTTTCAAATTCTGTTATTATTTCAGTTATGTAAAGCAACTAGCCTATAATGATAACAGAACTTGAATAGGACTTTCACAGAACCCGAAAATGAAGGTCGAAATTTGATGAATTGTTCAAATTCTCTGACATTTCTAGGTAATCATTAGGTAGCGTAGACCCCTGCAAAATCGCGTGATATTATAATTCCAAATTTGAAAAATGTAATAATTAAAATTTAAAAAGACAATTAAAATAATGTAAAGGTGTCTATTTTATCGCTTTTGTGAATCCTTCACACAATAAATTCAAATTTTAAAATAACACTTACATTCAAAGCTAATTTTAGTAAATTGAATCATATTTTACGGGGACAAACAACCACGCACACTTGAAATTGAAACTAGTATGTTTGATTGTCACCATGTGCATAGAAATATGTTAATACGTATATAAATTATTTTCGTATGTCGTATAAGAAAATAAACATAATATATTGCTAGTTCAAATAATTATATTGCTAGTTAATAAAATGTCAATAATGACAGTATATATTTGTGGTTTTCCTCACGATAACACGAGCGTACAGATGATATGTATATACATGATATTATTATGATAAGCTGATGAAACGTACCTCTCGTTAGGGCGGTGGCGGGGGTTTGTCACGTGTTCCGCCCCCGGGGCCACGTGACCCGCGGAGGCTGTCGGCACGCTCCGCCGCCCTTCGGGAAACTCCGGAAAGCTTCGCGGAAATTTGTGACGTCGCCGCTTTTCACGAATAAGGAAAAATAACCACGCCATCAAAGTATTCTTGTGTATTGTTTTTGACAAACACGGCGTGATCTTTTGGGGACGTTGTTTACGTGTTAATTAATAATACTTAGGTTTCATGAAAGTAGACTCAATACTAGAATTGAGAAATGAAGGCGTAATAATGAGATGGATTAAGATAGGGACTCTAAGATTGAGGATTGACTCTTGGGCATGCAGAGCGGATGAACAAAGAAAGGAGGGTAAGGATAATCTATCTTCTATTAAAGAACATACTCTGTGGCGGGCGGGCGGTGTGGATTTTGCACATGTCACCTTTAAAACAATAGAAAGGTCACTCTTGATACTACATGATATTTCGAAAAAACATCCCCATCCCCTTTTCCCACCCTTAACCCTTCAGGGCTCTGACATATAGAACGTTATATTTAAGACGCTGTCAGAAAGTCAGAGAATTTGTGTGTATTTCCGCCTCTCAATAAAATCCAAATAAATGCAACATTTCTGAACATAATTATAGTGGTTTGTTTTTTGGGTATTATGCCGTGTTGCGCTACCTCCCTCTTTAGCCAACGTTTCGGACAGTATTACAGTGTCCATCATCAAGGCAGATGTGTAAAGATAGTGGTGAAGTGTATGCCTCTTTATGTAAGAAATTTTGGGTCCGGTGACATTTTTAAATATTTACCCTACTTGTACAACACTTTCTGATTTTTTAAATGTTTTTAGTTGAAAAAAGTCACCGGAGACCGAAAAGTCATCTTCACTTTTTGATCCAAATAACGTCAGGAATCACAGGTTATAATTTATTGGATATGTCTCTTAACACCCTGTACAAACATATCTCAAATCATGAATATGCTTATACAGAATCTATAATCATTACGAAGAGTTCAGAAAGTAAGATTGCCTCGCGTGTTTTCCTTTACTAACCCTATTGGTTCACTGTGGCTTGTAAAACTTTCCACTGGTCCGGAAGGGGTTAACTTGCGGAAGGGGCTAACGTGTGTCATTGTCATTGTTTTGATTTGTGGTTTCAATAGTTGATATTTTTGATCGACTAAAGTCTAAATTGTGTTTTTTTTGTTTGTTATTAGCGTGGAGCGAGATAGTCTGCGCGAGAGGGAGCGGCAAGCCCGCGCGCAGATGTCCCAGCAGGCGAGTGAGATCCAGGAGGCCCAACCGGTTTTCAGGCCGCCGGTCAGGGTAAGTTACACATCTTTATTTATAATACCAATTACACTCATTACCCACATCTTTCTTTATTCTGACGTCCCGGTATCTGGATTGTCACCGAGTAAGCTACACTTTTATGGGCGTTGTACACGATGCTCACTTTTTCATAACGACCACCACATGGAAACTATATTGGGAGCAATATGGAAAATATTTTCTTTGAATGTTCATCATTTTCACACTAATGATTTCATACACTGCCGTTAGAGAAGATGTTTTATTTTGGGACATTTAAAATGTGCAACATCTTGCAAATAACCATAGATCATACGAAAGCAATTAATAAAAAAATAATCAAATAATCCTTCATATTTTCAACACGTTTATATATTTAGTTAATATGTTGACACTAGACCTCACATAACTATATTCCATTGGTCACCATGAAACAAGCAGTCGCCTAGTATGGTGATTTAATGTATCATATATAAATGAATGTTTTTTATGTATTTAATAAATAAATACATACAATTGTCATTTGCCTTTTCCGTTAACAATTCATACACAGTACAAGCGAAGTTCACAATACCAAATATTAAATCACGTTCACATTCAGTAATTAACTAATAAGCGCATTTTTATTTTTATCAATATTTTAAATATAAAAACGAAATAAACATGCAGCATTTCCACATGATATATTTCTGAAAAACAATGACAGACAACAGATGTTAAACTAATATCCGCCATCTTAAACTGTACGAAAATCTTAACCGAAATAGAACAAGTCCTTTTTCATCCCGAATCCATATGAAAAAAAGACAATCTATGTGAAAACTGGACGAAAAACAGTATCGTGTAAAACGCCCATAAGGCGTGATCTAGTACTGCAGCTGCACTGACCTTATCGTTGGTATAGTTCGTCTCTTTCGATTTGTACAGGCCTTGTTTTATGTTTACTCGTCACATAACAAAAATAAAGTATATGAGATTCTCCAAAGAAGCGAAGTTAGCAGTACCTAACTAGATGTGTGGAAGTGAGGCATGGAACTGGCAGCGAAAGGATAAAAATAGACTGAATGCTGTTGAAAAGAGATCCCTGAGGCGTATGTATGGTAAAACCATGTATAATCGTGTGAGAAATGTGGAGATGCGCAAGGAGTGCAAGGCTGATGTAAGCGTAATGAGTGAGATAAAGAAAGGGACGCTTTGATGGTTTCGGCGTGTATAGCGAATGAGCTAAGAAAATTGTGTAAGGAGGATACATGACGCAAATGCGAATCGTAGCAGAAGTCGGGGACGCCCGAGGAAGGCATGTCACGATCAAGTGAATCAGATACTCCAGTCGGACCATGTCAAGAGTCAGAATAATAGAAGAGTATGAATGTGAATGAGGCATGAAGTGTCTGCACGGCTACTCGGCTGAAGGCCGAGTTGTTTGGCGGTCCGTCCTCTCTGCCTACTCCTGCGGAGACACGGCGTGATGGTTAGTTAGTTAGTGAGTCAGTTAGCTTCTAGTTCTACGACATCGATATCTTTCACCTCATTGCAATCCTGGAAACTCACTCGCTTGAATAATTACACATTTCCAATGATAAAATACCGTAATATATGAGTCACATTAGAGATTAGAGTTAATTTCCTAACACCTGTTTGTCAATTCGTTGACCTATTCCGTGTTCTGAAATGTCTTGTGACTCATTTCCCTCATAAATAAAAATAAAGTAATATTACTTCTAATCATCAGGTCATTTCACCATATACAGGAGGTGTAACGCAAAACACCTAAACCTTATTATACAGGGATCTGAAATATTCACGTAATTTTTTAAATTAATTTTTTGATTAATAATGTTATGTCAGCTTTTTGTTATTTTGAAGAAAAAATGTGACGGTTTCGTTGTTTTTGTTGTTTTTTGTTTTACAAAATCAAAAAATGAATAAAGTTACGCGTCGTTTTCATCGAGAAAAGTTAGTTGCGTTCCTGCTTATGACTATTTAAGTTTGTCCAAACAATTGACAAAGAAATACTTAGAAATGATTACTTTCTTATTGTGGGACGAATTAATCCATCTCGGTGCATCTTTTGAATGATTACCGTAATTTGCCTTAAACCATATTAATAACAACACTTATTTTAAAATACCAGAAAATTCAGTAAAAATACAAAAAATCCGCGTTATTTGCCCGAAATCATTCATTGAATAACAACACCTCTGCCATAGGTCACCCCAAGTGGTTCGCTACGTTTTGTGACTTAGCAGGGGTACCCGGGTTCATCGGGTGAAGTGTGTTCAGGATGCTCCTGCCATTCCAGGCATGCCAGGTCTGGAAAGACTGGTTTTGGGAGACCCTTTGACCTCTCCAACTGGTCTGTCGACTCATCGCCTTGCGCCACAACGGAAGGGATAGATTCATACTCCGTCACTCCTCCCAGAACTTCCTCTCCTTAACTTCCTTAAAAACACCCTCCACACAGCATCCCCAAAGTTGACATAGGTCCTGAAGGAAATTATTTTCCTCAGAGCCTCCTGTGTGGGGATAATGTAAAAAAAGGCAAATTTTGCTTTATTCTCGTGAAAATGGCAAAATCCGCGTTATCGCAAACACCAAATTTATTGTATCAGTTCTCTACTTATACGTAGACCCATTCATAGCTTTAATTTTTAAGAAATGTAGCGTTAATTATTGAAATTTTTTATAGCTTTAATTTTGCATTTTCATAGCGTTTATAGCTAAACAGGGGTGTTCGGATAAATCATCACAATGATAATTCATCACGTCTTTAAAAAGTTATATAAAGTCATGGAAAGTGATGAAACAAAAATTTTACTAACTAGGTTAAGTAGGTTAGGTTAGGTTAGATTAGATTAGATTAGATTAGATTAGATTAAAAAAAAATTATAATTTCTAATGACTTTATATCACTTTTCAAAAGTGTGTTGAATTGTCACTGTGTTGAGTTATCATGGAACCCTAAATAGGATAACGTCAAGGAATCTTAGTCGGCAAGAGAGGAAAAACAATTAAATTAGCAAAATCACTTGAAACATGTTTATTGTATTATTGATTGAAACTCAACATGGCACATGTTTCTACAGTAGAGTGTGTCATTTTCGTTCTACGATCTGTAAATACAGGATTATAGCGACTAAAAAATCTTTTTTACTGTCGCTAAAAACACCATTTATCGTTTTAATTCGCGAAAATATACTTAATGCTATGGATGGGTGTCTGTACTTATACGTTATTATATTTCATCCACATTTAAACTGTATTATTCCGACTATTCACTCGTCATGTTTGCCATGTCTCAGCGACTCCTTCTGCCATCAACTTCCGCGACTTAATGCATTATTATTCACCTCTGGCACTCCGGCACATCGTTCTCCCGCGATACGTGCCCAAACCATTTATGCGTATGTTATTCATCATGTCAATTGCACTTGATCGACCTTGCATACCTTTCAGATATCCTCATTTGTAATTCGGTCATATACCAAGATACGAGTATCATATCTGAGCATTTTCGCCAAAGTTACACATTGTACTCTGCGTTTTTGTCAAGTCCCACGATTTTTATTGGTTTTTCAATATAATTTACTTTAGTCAAATACAACTGTCAAACCTTTACATATTTTTAATGAATTATTTAGATAAAGGAAGTGTTTTTGAATTTTCACGGCCGAAAGTATTTTCGTGATTTATTTTTGCGGTATTATACCGTGTTGTGCTAAGCCAACGTTTCGTACAGCATTATAGTATCCATCAGGGCATATGTGTCACACCTGCTGTCTGGTGTGTGTAATGCTGTCCGAAACTTTGGCTAAAAAGGAGGTAGCGTAACACGGCATAATACCCCAACAATAAATCACTATAACAAAAGGAAGTGTGTTTTTACTATGTCCCAGTAAATGTTCTAGTAAAACAAAGTTTGATTTCGTATTTAATTTTCGGTATGTAAGATTAATTTTGTGGTGTCCTAAATACGCGTGTGACGGTTTATCGTTTTTTTTTAACATTAACTCCACAGAGGAGGCCTCCAGGAAAATAATTTCTTTCAGGGTCTATGTCATATTTTGGGATGCTGTGTGGAGAGTAGTTTTGAGGAGAGTTAGGAGTGAACATGGGTCTTGAAGATACTCATGTTATAGGAGGAATGGAACACAGAGCTGTTGAACTCAAGGACTAATCGTAGAAACGACCCGTTCATTATGACAAATGTCAAACGTGTATAAATGTTGGGCGCGCGTTTGGCGTGTTTCCCGACTATGCACCAGAGCTGAAGGGATCAATGACGCTAATTTCTTCTAGCATCTTCCATTGAAATATTTAAATATTCTTTCAATTTTAATTTCACTTTTGTTTTTGGGAATGAATGAATGCAAACCTTGGAAGCGGAAATTAATCCTCTTTCGGATATCCGATCGAGCTAAAACTCTGCAGATAGACTCGTTGACGATGACAATGCATTCTATAAACTTTTGGTGGCGTACACAGATGCGGACACATACGCATTTCTCTGAAATTGGATGACTTATAAAATTTACCAAAAATTTATAGCTGTACGAAAAAATCTCCGTACTCCGATCGGCATTTGGCGATGTAGGTAGATTTGTCGACTCCAGTTCCTGGGTAAGATTGTTCAATCCTCAGTCAAACGATAAAATAAAATTAAAAATAGATTGATGAAATAATTATTAAATCGTATTATTCCGCTACCCTCCACGCTGATGGTTATTGTTATAAGTAAAAAATAATAAGTAATAAATAGTAGTATAATAGCACGACTCATAACCGGGGTTTCAAAATATTCGCACATTTCAGAACACCTTCGTAACCTTCACTGGCTCAAGTGCCCTGAAAGAATCCAGTACAAACTATGCTGGATGGTGTTTAAATCCATTAATGAAATGGCCCCACCCTACATCTCTGAACTATGCGTCCCGGAAGACACTGGTCTGAGGCAGTCAACTCTTAGATCAGCAACATCATCAGCTGTAGGCAGACTGATAGAACCTAAGCACAAGCCAATTACTAAGTTTGGTGATCGCGCTTTCGGAGTATCTGGGCCGAAGGCTTGGAATAAACTCCCTCCAGAACTAAGATCCATAACAAGTCTAACAGAATTCAGGTCTAAACTAAAAACTTACATTTTTAAGCTGTCGTACCCTTAAATTAAATATACCATTCCTGAGATAAAGTCCAGTTACATTCAATTTTCCAATTATGACCCAAATCCTGTATCTAAATTTCGCTTATAAACAATTAGATTATGTTAATTAAGTGTTAATCTCAAGTGACCTACCAGGTAAGTATTGTACTGTATATTATCTCCATAAATAGTTAGTAATAACATAGATCACTGTAGAAATGTATCATAAGTTTGTACAGTGCCCTTGAGGTGATTTTGCACAAAAACAAGTCATCCAATTATTATTATTTATGTGGCATTTGACTCCGTTGCATTGTCCACTAATCGACTCTGGTCCTCGATATGCAATCGTCGTGTCCGAATGCAGTATGCACCGGTCGCTCTGCACTGAGAACTCCACCTGAACACAGTGCACTCCACACTCTACAGTCACTCAACACGTCTATTATACAGTGCAGTAGGTACACAGACAGTCTGGTCCGATAATGATTCAATGCATTAACTGTAAACAAGCTATTGCATTGGAGAATACGTAATAAAACATTCCACACTGGGCAGATGGAAAATTTACAAACACATAAAAAATACTCGTAACATACTAACCATATTTTTATTTCTGTTTAAATAAAGCATCATCCATGTTTTTTTTAAATAAAATTTGATGCCTATCATTATCAAAAATAGTAATTACGGTTGTGTTTAAATGTCATTTTAAAAATTGAAACTTATTTTATGAAGATGTCAGACAAGCGATGCACTACGTAGTAACTTAAAATCATGTGTTTTTGGTTAAAAATTTGGTCGCCTAGAAATGTTTCAGATTCTTTAATTAAATACTGCGAGTAGAATACATCCTGGCCTTTGAAATAATCGAGAATTTTTATAAGCCCAGAAAAAAATAATGTATAGGCCTATGAAAACTGCTTTAAAGTTCAAAATATCCTACTTACCAACCCATTTTCGGTTATGATTTTATTGTATAATGTGGCGAATTAAGTTATTTATAAAATGATCGAAAAACATTTAAATATTTGTGCCTCAACATCCACAAAATAAAATAAAAGGCACTTTTTGGCCATGTTTTTTTCTTGCATAAATCAAAACAGGTGGATGGTGTGAGGCGGGAATTTAAGCCTTATCGCAATCTACGTAAAGGTTGTTATTGTAGGCGGCTCAATTTAAAATATTACACAACGTAGTGCATCGCCTTAACAACAATATTTTCTTTTTCTAAATTGGAACTGTTAATAATTTTCTATTAAAATGTAAATATCATTTAACATTTTCCAAATTGATTTGTCTAGAATTCAGACTATTGGTGCTATGTCTGCACTAGTTTTAAAATAAAAATCTAACATTTACAGCAGTTTTCCCAAACAAATTGAGACAGAATTTTAATTTTGGTGTCACCATCTCGGCTGAATATAATTCTCGCTAGGTTTTCGTTAATATACCATCCCCAAAAGTTGTACTGTGTTGATGACTTCTGTGTAGTTTTTTTGCAGTCATTAATCGTAACTTTATCAAAATAATTTTAAATTAAATTGTTAAATAGGTCTATTCACTATAATAATGTATGATCGTAATTTATATAGTCACAACATGGCACGACCAAGTGAATGAAATACATAATATCCGGCGTAATGGACGGACCTACGGTCGACTTTACCCTAGCAGGCCCAAAAAATCTATAATTTCTTGGTTTTTATTTTAATTATTTTAGATGATCGTATAACTAAAATCTCAAATGTTTCCAGAGGGATCCCTCGGGAAGTTACTAATTCATCACCTAGAAAAATAAAATCTGGTGCTTACCGCTAATTTTATAGTTGAAAAACGTTTTATAAAATTTTCAAACCGTTATATATTAAGTATTTTGATGGTAAGGTCCTGTTTTTATTAATCTTAAATATAAATAACTTCAATTTGTAGGGATCCCTCTAGAAACATTTGAGATTTAGTAATACGTTCATCAGAAATAATTAAAATGTGGGCGTCGAGCAAACCCCCGTTATTAGAGTTTTATGTCGCCTTAAGTATTTCATAGAGTCCGCAACATGTTAAAATGATTTTAATTTGACTAAACTATTTTTACTATTTTTAAGTACGTCCTTAAAGTACGGTTGTTAGCTCAGTTTTGAATGTTGACTTTAAAGTCTTCAAAGAAGGATTTTGATAAAGTATATCACTGGGTAAAGTGGTCCCCAATGATTGGTGACAGGTGTGGCGCGCTACCCTTGTAGGGTTTCTTCGCTATAAAATCAGGTCGCTCGGACAAATTGGTCATGTGTTTTGAACCCTTTGAATGGTTTTACAAGCAATGAAAGAAGTCCAGAACGTTTCAGAGTTGTTTATAGGTATCCCATAAAATTTAGCAAGTTAATTTTATCCCCTTCTACATTTTCTCAATCGTTTTGCTTAAACTTTTATTGAACATGTCAGTGACTCTCCTATAGGAGGTTGGCTATCGAGGCAACCTTCCCTTGAAAGCAGCCCTAATAACCCAACGGAACTGTATTCGTACTAATCACAGATTTAGAAGTCACGAAGCGCTATGTCTTCCTTTACTACGGTTTCCATAAATATTCTCCGTTAAAAATGTGCGCAAAATTTGAAGTTTGCTATAAAATTTTAATATTATCATTCCAAATTATTGATTTAAAAAAACGATCTGATATAACCGTACATTCCGAAACAGTTCCAACTCACTATATAAAGTCATTATGACATATAAAAACGCTACTTTTGACGGCTGTCATCGTCATTGACCAGCGTGACGTCAACAATGCTATTTTCAGCGGCAAATCAAAAAACGACACACTTTAAATGGAAATTATAGAAAATTTATTCGTCAACATAAAATAAAATAAAAATGCATTCATTATGTATTTCTTAGTTTTTGGGGAACAATGAAAATATCTTATTTTGTCTTTCCTCATAATTTGATTAAGATGTTAAAGTTTCCTTCTTTTTATAATATATCTAGCACAAATTCACATTGTTTTGATTCATTTTACTGTAACTTATATTCAAATAATTTGGAAAAAGATCTCAAATTTTTATTTTGGCAACGCCATCGAGTTCAAATTGTTTCATGGGTCTGTCAAAAACTGTTGGTCTCTTGTACAAGTATGTAAAAAAGCAATTGTTATTGCAGGTAACGATCATGAGGTATATCCTTATCTTCAGAATAATATGATAAAACTCAATATAAAATTGGTATTATTTGGGTTTTATGGTCTCCTGCAATATAATCGATTTGCTGTTTCTCTGCCAATATCACAAAGATTTTGAATATGGGAGGATATTGCGTCATTTTTTGCGTCTAATTTCCTTCACCTTTTGTTAAAATTTTTGATACAATTTTTTATATTATTCAGTCATCTTTATCAGGACCCATAAGTTCCGAATCATTGCAACCTGCTGCTCAAATACTGCCCTAAGGTCGCCCCAAGGTCAGGCACATGTTGCGGGTCGCGGGTTGCGAGTCATACCACCTTATCTTCTACTCCTGACTGTCTGTGTCTGTACTCTGTTACCGGACGGGAACATTGGCCAGGTAATTCAATACTTGCTGGAAATTTTCTCTCAATTTCTGATTCACTTTATTTTTCACGGGTTGATTTTTTTTAATGTTTCGCTCGGAAATTTGTTTATTTTTCTATTCTTTTCCTTCGGTACTCTGTCTGTTACTCTACCACCTGTAAGAAATGTTGGCCAGGTAATTTAATACAATACATGCTGGACATGCATTCTTCTTCGATTTGTTACTTGGTCATACCATCGTAAAATATTGCTTGCAAAAAGTCAGTCTAAAGATTTATATTTCGTAATTTTCCCACTTGTATATTGAATATAATGTATGTTTCAATCGTTCTGATGTCTTAGGACAGGGGTCGGCAGACCGCGGCTCTTTGAATTTTTGGCGCTCTTTGCATTCTAATTTCACCTCCATTGAACCGGCCTTATGAGGTGGAACTGCCGGGCGAACTTTGACTCGAAGATCCCTAGATTTTTTTTCAGATATCCTAAATCTTCTTTCTTCTTTTTGTACAGAACTCATCCACGCAAATGAAATCTTTAAAATGATTTGTCTTAGGAATCGGTTATTGCTGCGTTGAAAAAATTTTTTTTCGCAGAAACTCTAGCCACCTTCCCCCCTTCGTATTGCTGTGGTGCATTTGTTGCCCTGTTTCCTTGACAAGTTGGCCTTTCTCACGTGAAAGTCTGCTGACCCAGGGGTTGGGCGAGATTTAAAGTGAATATAGGTATTCCTTATAATACTTTAATTGTTTTCGTAATAATTCGCAATGTCCCATCCAGGCGTAGTGTGTTCAATTCAATTCCTCCTCAAGCAACATTTTCCGCTTACTGTGGTGGTAGTAGGAGATTTAAAAATATTGTCAGATTATTCGTAACCCGGGAATGTTTGTCTCTCTTTAAAAAATATATATATATATTTATTGATTTCTAAGAGAGCTTCATCCAAGTTTGAACACTTGGAAGTTAAATGCACATATTTAACTTATTTTAATCATAAATTTCAGGAAAAGCTGTGAACATTTCACGGTGCCAAAACTCACCGTTCGAGAGTTTCTGTTTCATAAGTGAGATTCACACAGTAATAATTTATTGACTAGAATAAAAATCAAATATGCATATGATTTTAATATTAGTTTTACGAGTTTTCGCGAATCCTGGTTTAACGACCCGATTTAAACTGATCTAGACGTTTGGTGTTCAGCTCCCATCGAAGTTAAGAAAATTTGACATTGCATAAAATTGACTTTTTATTGCATAGAGTTTTCGTGAACCTGGATCGTAAATCTTTACCTTGAAAGACAGGCTCTAGCGGCACTTTTAATTTCATCAGTTTATTACATACTTGCTTTTACACCACCGTGCCTTCCTGACACCTAAATCTCCAGTCTCTTCACCGACTTGGTAGATATTCTCAATACCGATGGACATAATCATCATCAAGTTAAAAATTTCGACTGTTAAAATAATTCATTCAAACTCGATGAAAATGTAATAAAATCAAAGGATAGTCGCAATAATCGAATCTCGGATACGAATCGAACGAGTCTTTAAAAAAAGTTTCTTTCTATCAAATCGCCTTCGGTTTGATAGACAAAAATTTCTAATTAATTTATTGACTAATTAAAACTAGTTTGATTATTCAACACTGTACCCATAATTTTAATTCATATCTAGATTGGTTGGAAAAAATTGGCACTCGGCAGTAAGTCCACTTAACAATCCATAAAGTTTACGTTTTGTACAAATATACACAAAATAAGTAAGCACATTATAATTGTTGTTTTGTTTACTGTGTACTGTTATACTGTGCCTATCTATAAAACAGTTGCATAGATTTGATTTGAAGATGGGTAACAAATTTGTGAGAGTAAAATGTCAA
Source organism: Hesperophylax consimilis (assembly GCF_061612785.1). Taxonomy (NCBI): domain Eukaryota; kingdom Metazoa; phylum Arthropoda; class Insecta; order Trichoptera; family Limnephilidae; genus Hesperophylax; species Hesperophylax consimilis. The sequence continues at coordinate 24,917,282 of NC_142856.1, read as the reverse complement.
CAACGTTGTCACGTAATTATAAATGATAGGTCACCTGTAAAACCTTGAAATCGTGAACAAATCAACCTTGATTAGCAACATTTAAAAACAAATTGATAAATAATTGTCAAACAGCGGCGATTAATTTATTAAAATCAGCTAAAAATAATCCGGATGTATATTATAACATCCTCGTTAGCCTCTCAGAATAATTTGTTATTAATTCGCTTTTAGGAACATCTCATATGGGTCTCTTAGAAATCGTTGTATCTCCTTTACTATTATGGTGAGAAATATGATATAAACGGTGTTAGAAAGAGAAAACACCACGGTTTATATTCAAATCCAGAAGTTGACCACAGAATATTTTTACTTTTGAATTATGTCTTACTGCATTTATATTAATAACTACATCACTTGTTTTTGTTTACACATACTTGTTCTTTAATTTATTGCTATTATTATCCTGTTTACCACTGTACGCTTGTAATTCGATTATCACAAGTATTATTCTTTCGCTCTTACTTGAGCGATAGAAAACAAAGGGTTAAAATAAACAACTTTGAATCCTTTAACATTGACGTAACGTCCGGCGTTCCCCAAGGAGCTCATTTGGCCCCGCTTCTCTTCAACCTTTTTATTAACGATATCACCAAAGTTTTTTCTCATACACGCTTCTGGCTTTTTGCGGATGATAATAAGATTCTTCAGATAATTAAATCCTACCTTGACTGCTTACATTTTCAACGTGATATTGACTCGTTTAATAATTGGTGCAAAATAAACTGCATGGAACTTAATGTTGATAAATGTAAAATTTTGTCCTTTTATAGAACCAAAAAACCTATTCAGTTTGATTATAAATTAAACAATGTTTGTTTATCTACTGTAACATCTATCAAGGATCTTGGGGTCACTCTAGACTGCAAACTTTCTTTCCGTGAGCACATTAACAACATTGTTAACAAATCACTTAAACTACTTGGCTTCGTTCATAGAATAACCTCTGACTTTAAACATATAAGTACCCTTAAAACTCTTTACTGCTCGTTAGTTCGCCCTCACCTTGAATACGCTAGTGTTATTTGGTCTCCTTTCTATGCTGTCCACATTTGTCACATAGAATCCGTACAACATCGCTTCCTACGAGGAATCGCTTGGAGGTTGGGTCTTGAAAGAGGAGAGTACTCATATGATGAAGTTGAACAAACTTTAAACATTTCTTCTTTGGAGAAACGTAGAAGGGACACTGATCTGATTTGCATATTTAAGATTATCAATGGTATTACAGACTCACCTGCTTTGTTGCAACTTATCCAATTCAACATCCCTTCCCGTAGACTCCGAAATAATGAATTGCTGTTCGTCAATCAACATTCTACCAATTATGGATACCATTCTCCTTTGTCCAGAATGTCGAGACTTGTCAACTCACTGTCAAGTCAAAGCATTGAATTTTGTGGTATATGCCTAAATGACTTTCGACAGTCAATACGCAATGTCTAATTTCTAATGCCCTTTGAACCATCTTCATGCTTTGACTTATTATTATCTCCCATTCTTACTTTTATTTTATTATTGTCATTGTTATTGTCTTCGCTCCTCATTTATATATGCTCTCCTTTCACTGTCATCTCTGTTTATAAAACTTATTCGTGTAATTAATATGTTGTTAATGGACTATTTGTCCGTAAATAAATAAATAAATAAATAAATCACTATATTGTAAAAGCAGAGATGTGCATCTCTACGAAACCAAGTTTTTTTTAAATATAAATATCGCACAAGTGTCCAAACTGCTCCCAATCATCTGCTGAAAATAAAATAAAGGTATTTAGGCATATTTTATAAAAATTTACGATACTTTTTTAATAATAATTTTTCTATGAAAGAACAAAAAATTGAGGTGACAGTATTGTTTATAATACATTTGTATAATATAATATATATGTGTTTTTCTCTATTTTTTGTTATCAGTAATTTTAGTTATGTTATCAATAGAAACATGTAAAGTGGTGCATTTAAAAAAAATTGCATTCCAGATTTTAATATTTCAAAAATTATATGTTTATTTCTAGTTAAATCTCACTTTTCAAAAACAGTTTTTAGTTTTTAGATACGTTCAGAAATATACTATTTATGTGGATTTTATTGCAATTTGACGTTCGATTGAAATTATAATTATTATAATTTATAATTATTATAATTTATATTTATTTATTTATTTTATTTATTTATTATTATTTATTTATAATTATTAAATTTATTTATTGTGCAAATAAATTTTATTTAATGAATTTGTGTTATTTCACATTAAAAATAATATGTAGTCTTCTTACGGCAGTTTCTAGAATGGAAGATACTCTTAGTATCGCCCTGGTGGTCTTAAACCATTCAGAATTGAAAAGTTGCTTGAAATCGCTTTAGCGTTTGTTTAGTGTTTGGTGACCAGATCTGAATAGCTAGGTACTTCCCCATGTTTTTCTTCCCCATCTCCTCCCCCTCTCCACAACCTTCAGTCTCAGAACATACCCTAATTGTGGATGCCACAATCTCACTGGCTCCAGACGGTTGGGAGTAGTTGGGACTCTTGAGCGGTCCACCTTCTGACATAATATGCTAGAGGCCTGAGGGGTTGTCTTCATAGATATCCATCTCTTCCTAGTCAATGGCGGTGCAGTTCAAACAAGTTGGTACTCACCTGCAATTAGTCTTGCTACAAATTCTATATCTGTGATTTACCTAATTTAACCGGATCATCCGGAAATTACTCTGTTAACGGCTCGTGTATTGAATTATTGACGTACTACTGATTGTACTTGTACATCGTTGATTAGAATTATTAGTATTACAGTTCAATTTCCCTATCATTATGTAATGGTGAATGTAGGAATCGAAACATGTTTGTAAATTAATATTGAAACAATTAATATTGTAAATTAATGACATCTGCCCTGATGATGGACACTGCAATGCCAAAGAAGGAGTTAGCGCAACACGGTATAATACCCCAAAAACAACTCACTACAATACTTTTGGCCGTGAAAATCTCAAATCATGCCTAATATTGAAACAAATTTAATTAACTTTGTAAATCACACGAAATAAAGGCCATTTCCGCGACTTTAATATTTATCTTGACCTCGTTGACGATTCGTTTTATATTACATTTTTTAGATTTGTAATATTTTTAATAAAAAAATTGTGTTTTGAATTAATCACTCAAAATCTGCCTTTCCCCCCTGTGAACATTTTAGTTGACACTACTTCCCCACGGTTTACATTAATTCGATAATCACTTCCGCGTTGCTCATTTGATTTGACCTGTGTTAATTCATTAGTCAAATTCCATTTTTATTTAACAGTCCCATCCACAACAACAAAAATCTTCTTCGGATGACAAATCTGTTTTCAGAAGATTTGATTAGAACACGGAGGAAATCCTTTATCTTGTCTTCAAGGCGGTGCACTACGTCGTGTAATATTTTAAATTGAGCCGCTATCAATAACAACCCTTACGTAGATGGCGATAAGGTTTAAATTCCCGCTTAACACCATCCGCCTGTTTTGATTTATGCAAGAAAAAAACATGGTCAAAAAGTGCCTTTTATTTTATTTTGTGGATGTTCAGGCATAAATATTAATTTTTTTTTCGATCATTTTATAAATAACTTAATTTGCCACATTATACAATAAAATCATAACCGAAAATGGGTTTATGGTTTTAAAGCAGTTTTCATTGGCCTTTACATTCTTTTTTCCTGGGGTTATAAAAAGACTTATCTAAAAAATACTCGATTATTTCAAAGCCCGAGGTGGATTTTACTCGCAATATTTCATTAAAACATCTGAAACATTTCTAGGCGACCAAATTTTCAAACCAAAAACACATGATATTGAATTACTACGTATGGCATCGCCTTAAAATAATAATACTTTAACACTTATCATGTTAAAACGCTGACATGTGGCTTAGTGGATTCCGTGGCATTAAATCTTTGTCGGCATAATGACAACGTAAGTACGATATGTTTTATAATGACAATAATTGCGTAGATCACTGACCAGCGGTCTTGTAACTTGCAGTAGGTAATAATTCCCTCGTCTCGTCGGTTAAATGTCACGGCCTTTCGTTCATCTCTAACAACTTACTGTATCGGATAATGCAATTGGCACGGTATAAGTAAAATTGAACCAGTCAAAAGTTGGCTATTCTTAAAACGTTTTTTTTCACATAATTTGAACAATTCATCAAATTTCAAAGTTGATTTTCAAGAAGGTTCTATTCAAGTTCTGTTATTATTTCAGTTTTATGAAATAACTTTCCAATAATTATATAGTACCTATTTGTAATAAGCATTTACTTTGGTTCGTCATAATTTACAATAAAAGATATAAATTTGTTTTAGACCACTTTAATTTTAATTGTACTCTACCGGTTTCGGAAATTTCCACCAATCATACTTTTAATAAGGACACAGGGGTTAAAATTCTTCACCGTAATAATAAAAGCAAAAGATTGGATAACTTAGAAGCTCTTGAAATCAAAAAAATCCCTAAATAATAACGCTAGTATATTGAATAACCAAATTAATTTATCGTTTAGTCCCATTCTAGATATATTTCCAGTAAACCGCTCTGTTATTGCTGGAATTCCCGCAATTACCCGTACCTTAACCCTTTGTTAACCTCCCACTCAAACACCTAAATTATATTTTATCTGTCAATATTTTGTATCATAGGTTAGTTTTAATATTCTCCTGATGAAGGAAAGGTGCTTCCGAAACCGGTAGAGTACAAATAAAATTAAAGTGGTCTAAAACAAATTCATATCTTTTATTGTAAATTATATAATAACTTAAACAGAACCTTCAGAGACCTTGAAAATCAACTTTGAAATTTGATGAAATGTTCAAATTCTGTCCTTACAATGAGGTTATCTCTTTTAACTTATTTTACAAAAGTACCGAATAAATAAAAAGTCTAAATATTGATATTTTAGGAAAATCTCGCCGGTATGCCGATAATCGTGGCTCTTCATGTTACATAAAATAACTGCAGTATCAAAACTGTCACAACTCGTTAATATCAAAATAAATTATCTCTCATTAAATGTTAAAACGTAATAGACAGTTTTTTTTCATAAAAATTAAGCACATGATACAAAAATAGATAAAACGATACGATACATAACAGTAACGTTTCAGATAGCAATCAAAAACGAATGACACCATTATTTAGGACCCCAAAACACGAACGAATTGGGACGAGATACTCTTTATGCAAATCCGCTTCATTACGAACCGGTTCGCGAAACACTTTCAATTTTCAATAAATCATCTCGGTTGCTTTTTAAAATACTTAGCAATTCATGGTACAATTATTATTAGCATAATTCCACTGTAAACCGATTGTTAGGTTTTTTATTACGAAAAAATAGTCTCAATGTTTTTTTTCTCCCGTCTTATGATGCAACGATTGTGATTACGATTTTTCATAATTACTACTGTTCGAAAAAGATTTTAATTTGTTTTAATTTTCATTTACCTAAATCTTATTCTTCATTCTTACTATTTTGGTGACTTTCGCCTATCTTACGAATACGTTTTAAGTATTCTCACTATTCTTGTTTCAACCGTATTTTAACGAAAGGTGCTCCGAAGAACTATGGTCATTGAACACGCGTGCCCAATATTCACTTTTTACCGTGCTATCATTTACCCCTCTAATGTCTTATGCTATTAGATATCATTAAAAAAACAATATTTTTATGTGCTTAGCAATTGGCTGTGAACTGATTTGTCTTTTTACGTGTTTCCCCGCTCCTGCAATTTGGGTTTCTTCAAGCCCTGGTACAGTCCTTGCTTTCCTCGATAAGATCCTTCATACAGCTTCCCCAAATATGTGGTATGTCTCGTGTGTTAAAGTCAATATAAATAGAATATCATAATTGCGAGCGACTTTTGCTTCTCTTCCCCAAGGACGCCATCCGATATTGTTTGAATGCTAACAGTCACTCGGTAACCTTGTCCAGAATACCCCATCTGTTCGATTCTTCCTCAAGCCGAGACGCCATCAGTTATTATTTTTATTACAAACTAGCTGAAGCACCCAGCATTTCCCGGGATTTATTCTCTTTTAAGGGATGGTGGTGGTTTTTCGAAATTTCATTTACAGTTACATTTCTATTGTTTTGAAGGTCAAATGTGCAAAAATTTCAATAATCTCGGGGCCGCCCCCTCGGCCCGCACGTTACACACTCTTATTCATAATATAAAAATAATTTAGATAGACACATGGGGCCTTGATGATTCTGAATTTGTCATGAACCATATGAAGACGTCGTGCGTTCATTTCATCGGATGGCTAAGTCCTCTATCACGACGCAAGCAAAATTTTCCGCTTACTATGATGGTAGTAAGAGACTTTCAAATATTGTTAGGTTATTCATGACCCGGGAATGATTGCCTTTCTTTGAAAAATATATATAATAATCCTTTGTAGAAAATTGTCACCTTCACCAGCTTCCTGAAGGAACGTCTGTCTTAAACCAAAAGAATCCCGATGCCGTCGACTGATTTATAACATCCCACACCAAGAATAATAAGTTATCTTCCATTTTCTAACCTCTCAGAATTTATTCAGATTTATTTTCTTACCGTACAGTTTTCATTTGCTTCCCAATTTAACGACCCTTGGCTTGTGTTTTTGATGTTATTACCGAGAGCGATATGCCCCCACCCCCTGACTCGGCATTTTCCGATATTCAGAGCGGTAAGATAACGAATGAAGGAAATTGGATAAAAAATTACTGCGATCAACTTTGCGATTGTTGCCGAAATTACTTGTCATTATCCCCAACTGCCGTAAACCTTTAGTGCCTGATGATTTTCATGATGGTTTTCCTTTTCAAAAATTACTCTAAGCCCGATTGTTAAACAGCTTTGAAATATTTTCAAAATTTATTGCGTAATTTCTTTTTAAGTTCCTCGGGTAAAGAATAATTATTCGAATAAACATCGAGTAAAACATGTTATCAGCATACGAAAGGAAAACGGAATTGTGTAAAGAATCTAGTTTAAAAGTAGGGCTTTAGTTAACATACACGTAATTTCCCCATATACAGGATTTTCCAATAAGAGGTGTTATTTTGATATTCAATCTTAAAAGATCAATGGTTTCGTTGCTTGTGTGGCACGTAGCGCCGTCTTGTTAAAAGTAAACGTTGACCAGAATTCCGGCCATAAAAATACATTAATCATTTCTCGATAGCGATCCATTTACCGTAACTGTTGCTCCAGCCTCATTTTCGAAAAGGTAAGGTCCAATGACTTCGCCGGATCATAAACCGCACCAAACAGTCACACGTTGACAATTTTGCTTGTTGACGAAGCCACCGAGGTGGAAATGGTCCTCATCACTCAAGATGATTTTTCGATGGAATTCTAATAATTAATAATAGTGAATTTTAATAATTTCAATGCGTTGTTGAAGCGTGTATCGTTCCATTTTTATTAATGGCGTAGTTTCTACTTGTCAAATGTCAAAAAATGACAGCTTCAAAAATAACATCTACCGAAATAGCGAGCTATTCAAAATAACACCTCTTATTGGAAAATCCTGTATAAGGGTAGAAGAGAGGATTAACCGTTACATGACCTATATTGGCACACACTCTTGGGGCTACATTTGCATTCACGCATCGTCTCATACATGCTTTTCTCAAGTACTTGAAGCTATCGTTCGTGGCATGTTTTTTTCCCTCGGGCGTCCGCGACTTCTTCCATTCATACAATGATATATGATGTATTTATCTCGTCATGTATTATTTTCTATATCTTGATCAAATAAAAAATGTTAATTTAAATGTATTTTTAGGCGAATTTCAACAAGTCAGCAATACTCATTTTTTATCCGCGGGCGGCTTGTGAGCAAGTGAAAAAAATCACTTTGTCAGGTTGATCTTGACTTTATATGATTTTTTTAATAAAATTATTGAATAATTCAAACCAGTCTTTTTAAATACATGTACGAGTATTTGAATGAATGGAATGGAATCTTGGAAGTAGAAACTAACCTACTTCCCGACGTCCGGTCGTGCTGAAACTCAACATATAGACTCGTTGTCAATGACAATGCATTCTATCACTCACACACTTTTTTCTTATATTTAATAATATTATCAAAATTTACAGCAGTTAATATACGAAATAAATCTCGGTATCATTCAATTAGGATTTGGCTTAAAATTGATAGCGCTGTTCAATCATTTTAGTCAATCCTCAATCAAAAATGTATATTAAATACTTCTATTAATAAATATATGTGTAGTATCGTAAAAAAAACTGGTTGATTTTACCCCTCATGTATTGTCAATAAATCAACCTATTTATTACAAAGTCAATATTTGTTTGCAAATAAATTCCAAATTAAATGCATTATTTTATTTCGCTGGTCGAGCAGTTAAAGATTAAGTAACTACTAAGAAGTCACTGTGAAGTATGTCAAATCAAATGTGTTAAATGTCAGAGCCAAGTCCCACATTCGAAGTGGAGTTGGTTTCTCACAGACTACGTAAGTTGGGTCTCTTACGTCAGAAAGAACACCGGCGCGAAGAGTCTAAATTAACCTCTAAATGTATTATAATCGTAAATATATTTCATCGTCTAGAAAAATACAATCTCTGGTGCTTACCGCTAATTATATAGATGAAAAACATTTATAAAATTTTCAAAAAACTATTTTAATGGTTAGGTCCTGTTTTCATTAATCTTAAATATAAATAACTTACATCCGTAGGGATCCCTCTAGAAAAGTTAGAGATTTTAGTAAAACAGGGTTTTCCAATAAGAGGTGTTATTTTGAATAGCCCGCTATTTCGGTAGATGTAACTTTTGAAGCTGTCATTTTTTGACATTTGACAAGTAGAAACTACGCCATTATTAAAAATGGAACGATACAAGCTTCAACAACGCATTGAAATTATTAAAATTCACTTGAGAGAATCAAATGCAAATCATCTTGAGTGATGAGGCCCATTTCCACCTCGGTGGCTTCGTCAACAAGCAAAATTGTCGCATCTGGGGCTCGGAAAACCCAAGACTTATTGTTGAAAAGCCTCTCTATCCTTAACGTGTGACTGTTTGTTGCGGTTTATTGTCCTGCGGAGTCATTCGACCTTACTTTGTGGAAAATGAGGCTGGAGCAACAGTTACGGTGAATGGATTACGCTAACGAGAGATGATTAATGATTTTTTATGGCCGGAATTTGATGGTATTGATCTGGACAACGTATACTTTTAACAAGACGGCGCTGCGTGCCACACAAGCAACGAAACCATTGATCTTTTACGATTGAATATCAAAATAACACCTCTTCTTGGAAAACCCTATATATTCATCAGAAATAATTAAAATATGAGCGTTGAGCAAACCCCCGTTATTATAGTCTTACGTCGTCTCAATGCATTGTCTCATACATACCCTTCTGTCTTTCTGACTCTTGACATGACCTTGTCTTGTTAATTTAAAAAATATCTGCCATCATTAAATATATGTACCACAGCATCAGTGCGATCTCCGATGTGTTCTATTTTGATGACCGTGATAAAAACATCAACCCGGCTATCCATAATATCATTACAGTCACTAAATCTTTCACACCTCAGAGTGGAGGTGTCGTCAGTCGTTATCGCATCATCGCTAGTCCAATCAAATTGCAGAACATATTTTGACGTTTTTATTTTTTCATAATAGTATAAAAGTAATGTGTGAAGAATTTTACTACGGAATAATAATAAAAAATAAATGTTTCGTTGAAGAAGAAGATAATACTAATAAATATAAACGAAACATGAAAAAGAACAAGACACAGAAAAAAAAAGATAACTGCCCAACTAGGAATCGGACCCAGGATCTCTCGTGGATCTACCGGGACAACGTCTTAACCATTCAACCCATTGGGACCTGTTTATTAAACGTCATTCAGAATTAGAAATATGAGATCGACAAAAACCTTCCTCTTCCCCATCTCCTTCCCCTCCCCAATACCTTCAGCCTCATAACATGCCCCAATTGGGGACGCCATTGTCTCACAGGCAGACGGTTGGGAGCAGTCGGGGCCAGGTGCGGACGGTTCCTTAATAAATGTTGGGTGGTTCACCGAGCAATTCATCAAGAATTTAATAAATATAAAAATAAAAAAAGTATATACACATATTTAAAATATATTACCTATTTATAGAGAAGATCAATTCTTCGACCCTTTTATTTTTTACTACATTTTTATTATTAAGTCAATTTAAAAGAGTTTTATTCAATTATATAAAGAGATTATTATAATTATATGAGAATAAAGAAACCAGAATAATTCTATACATATAACATACAGATCTGATAATAACACAATAATAAACAAACGTTTCACTTTGCGGTGCGGGTGCACATAAATAAAATGTTACTTTTAAGGCGAAGCTTAATGCTAAATCATTATTTAGCTTTAAGCTATTTTGATTAATATTGAATTGGTTTACATTGTGAATACCAAAAAATATGCTTTAGATAAGGTTTACCTATCGTTTCGCTCGAGTAGAATACAAATAAAATTTTTAAAAATTACACGCGTAAAGGAAACAACTTTTAAAAAATACAGTATTATAGTTAAGATTATCTGTGACAGATTCACTTGATTAACTTTTTTGCTTTCTAATAAAATTATTTACAAATTAATAAAAACCAGTTTTGTGCTTGAAATCCAACGTTTCTAGACTCCGTTTGTCGAGCGATTTTAATGCCTATTACCTACAATATAAGGTATACCAAGAATATATACATTTTTGGCTTGTAGCTTCCTCTTAACTGTAAAACAATCTAAAAACTAATAATGTGTATGTCAAGTAGGTTCCCTTACCCAGGGGCTGTATTGCAAGATAATAATATTAGACGAGACGCACAGCTGACCCCATTGACTCATGATTGCATTTTACAAGAGAAATATTAATTACTATCTTGTTCAAACCGTAGGTCAAGAATAATTCCTTCGCTGCAGCCCTTTCTTCGGATACTTTCGATTCTCTTCGTGTCATCTCCGTGCCGCAAGCCGCACGTCCAGCGGCAATTTCGATTCTCTTCGTGTCATCTCCGTGCCGCAAGCCGCACGTCCAGCGGAAATTTCGGTTCTCTTCGTGTCATCTCCGTGCCGCAAGCCGCACGTCCAGCGGCAATGTTTTCGCTACATTTTATGTTAGGTTTAGCGATGTAAGCTAGGAGCTACATACAAAATGACCATTCCCAAACCGGGCATTTAACTCTATCGCCCGGAATGGTGAGTGCCTCGGTTCGTAGCCGTCATAACTGACGTGCGGGAAGCAAAGCAATAAATTATTCTCAGTCAAATTATAACATATTTAGATTAAGTATAATATTATGTAGGAATGCTGTAAAGGAGGAATTAAAATATTATTAGGCCGTCCTTAACACGCGTGAAGTCTTTCAAAGATTAATAATAATGATGAAATTATATAATGTATTCGGTCGGAAAAAACCAGCGCAATAAAAATAAAGCAATGTAACATTATTTCCACTGAAATTGCACGGGTTTCCTTATCATCGCTAAAGACGTCACTTATTAATTTTATTATTATTGCTAAATGGAACCATTCGGATGTCAACGTATTTGATAATAATAATAATACATTTCTGTTTGTTTATCTGGAAATCATATTGTATCATCTTGATCTTAATATATGCAAAATAAAAAGCCTGCGTATGTTTGCGCTAGCTAAACTCGAAAAGTAGTCGACCGATATCGCTGAAACTTTTAAAGTTTGTTCTTATTAGTGCCAGGAGTGTTTAGAGAGTGGTTTGAATGGTATAAGAAGTCGGGGGCGCCCGAGAAAGATCGGACTATACTAGCTATTTATAATATAATCGACCTAATTAATAACCTCAATGGAGTCGACCCAACCTAGATAAAATACACACGTACATTTCGCTGCGCAGAAAAGTCTCACAATGGACTGCGCTGTACTGCTACAGTGCAACCTTACTTACGGACCTTACTTTTCTGCCCGGCGGCATGAAGCGGCGCGTGGTACCGCCGCTCCGAAGTGTACGTGTGGCAGAGCCTAATGCAATCAGATGGCGATGTTATGACTCGACTATGGAATGCTTTCTTTGTGCAGAATACATTGAAAAAATATTTTCCATTTCGGTCAACCTCACTCAAAACAACGGATAGAAAATATTTATTTAAATTTTAGCAACTTGTTTGACATCTTTTTAAAAATATTATTCAGTTGTCACTGCAGTATTATTTTACTTTAAAACAATGAGGGCGAACATTCCCTGGTTGCGAATAAATAACTTATCCGCAGGATAAGCAGAGAGAATGGATCGCCGAACAACTCAGTTTTGGCACACACTCCTTCTCTCATTCACATTCATACATACTCTTCTGTTACCTGGCCCAACTCAAGTATTCTATTCACATGATCGTGCCAGGTTTTCCTTGTGCGTCTCGGAATTCTACTATATTTAAAAAAAATCTAATTTAATAATATAATTATAAAGTTCTGCAAGTATTTTTTGGTTTTTGTTATTGTTACAGCTGTTTCGGCTTTCAAGGGCAATTTCAAACTGTGGTTATAACCACGTTTAGACGACTTATTTATATGATTCTATTTTACCCCCAATTTAAAATGATTTATTACCGGTTAAACCGATTTACTGATACTATAATTCATATTCCCTTTATACTCTCCTTTGTGTCCAAACCATCTAAGCGTCCCTTTATTAATCTTACTCATTACGCTTACATCAGCCTTGCATTCTACCACCACATCACGGGCATGTGCCTAGTTAGGTGGTCTTAACACACCCAAAAAATGGAAAATAACCAAAAAAAAAAACACTGAATAATGAAAAATAAATTAAAATCTTTGAGGATCTCCACATTTTTCACACGGTCATAAACGGTTTTATCACACGAGGTTTTCGAATAACCTGACAATATTATGCGAGTTTTTCTTGATAACCATCATGGGGAAAATTGATTGAGCAATTTATTTGTTTTATTTATTTATCAGTAATTAGTAATATAAATGTTAATGTCCGTTTGTTAAAAATCTCAAATCATTTACTTATTACTTTGAATTTTTGACACTACGTTGCATTCGAATACGCGTGTGTTTTATGCAGATCACCAGTGACTAGTAAAAACGTTAGTTTAGTTTTTTCTTCTCTAAATGAACACAAATTATGGCGTGTTTAGGACCTAAAATCTATTTTTGGTTTTTAGTTTGGGTTTAATTAAAATAAAATAGTCTAAAAAATAACTGACTTACTACTATTATTTTATCAAAACATGGCGTGAGGAAAAGACATCCAATTTTTTCCTTTTTTCAACGAAATAGCTAGTGAAATTAATTTACCATTTCCAGAAAATGAAATACTTACTTAAAATGTTAATGTCCGTTTGTTAAAATCGCAAATCATTTACTTATTACTTTGAATTTTTGACCCAACGTTGCATTCGAATACGCGCGTGTTTTATGCAGATGTCACCAGTGACTAGTAAAAACGTTAGTTTAGTTTTTTCTTCTCTTAATGAACACAAATTATGACGTGTTTAGGACCTAAAATCTATTTTTGGTTTTTAGTTTGGGTTTAATTAAAATAAAATAGTCTAAAAAATAACTGACTTACTACTATTATTTTATCAAAACATGGCGTGAGGAAAAGAGTCCATTTTTTTATTTTTTCAACGAAATAGCTAGTGAAATTAATTTACCCATTTCCAGAAATCGAAATATTTACTTTTCATTATTATCTAACTGATGCAATTTTTTTTAATAAAATGTGCGTATAGCTATTTTCTGTATATTTGCCCAACCATTATTTTTTATTAGTATGTCAAAACATCGAATTATCCGTATCTTAAACTAAAATAGGAATAGTCGTTTCTCATTGTTATATAATTGATACAGAGGGTTTTTAAAATAAAATGTCCCTATTTACCGTGTCCCGTTCCCGTATATCTGTATATTTATTTACCTCTGGATCTATAATAATATTTGGCTAATTTGTATAGCGCCGTTTTCATGAAAAATCACCTGAAGCGCGCTGTACAAATATATTTATTAAATAATTAATACTAGAACTTTTATTTTATTTTTTGGAATAACTTAGTGAGTAAAACCATAAAAAGTAATATTTAATTATTGAAGACAATATTAGCGATTCCTAAACGAAAATATGAAACAGAAAAATCAGAAAAAGATACGGTCACATCTAAAACCCAAGGACCCTTGCCTGTCGGGGCACCGCTCTACCAACTGAGCTAATGTGACCTTATCTCCTTCGGTCATATTTAACTGTATCATGCTTCGAATAAGAACTACCAACATTGCCTTCATTTTTCTCACCGCACATTTTTTCATACATAATGAATAGTAGAACTACTGACTTAAAACTAGTTACTTACATCTGAGACTTATATCTAGTGACTTACGACTAAGGCCTATAGCTACTATCTTAATGAAATACATATTTACATATTTAGAAACTTACAACTAGCATTAACAAACTAATTTACTAGCGCCAGAAGAAGAAGGAAGTTCTTTAATATTAGGGTGTTTTTATAATTAATTTTAGAACACGAGTGCAAAATGCGCCCAATGGGTTAGCTGGGTATATATCTTAAGGCGATGCCATACGTAGTAATATGCAAAATCATGTATTTTTGGTTTGAAAATTTGGTCGCCTAGAAATGTTTCAGATGCTTTAATTAAATACTGCGAGTAGAATACATCTTGGCCTTTGAAATAATCGAGTATTTGTTAGATAAGTGTTTTTATAAGCCCAGAAAAAAATAATGTAAAGGCCTATGAAAACTGCTTTAAAGTTCAAAATCTTCTACTTACGAATCCATTTTCGGTTTTGATTTTATTGTATAATGTAAATTAATGCAAATTAAGTTATTTATAAAATGATCTAAAAAAATTAAATATTTATGCCTGAACATCCACAAAATAAAATAAATGACACTTTTTGTCCATGTTTTTTTTCTTGCATAAATCAAAACAGGCGGATGGTGTTAAGCGGGAATTTAAACCTTATCGCCATCTACGGGAATGGGTTGTTATTGATAGCGGCTTAATTTAAAATATTACACGACGTAGTGCATCGCCTTAACGAGGCATTCCTTCTAGAATCGATATATCAGTCCGTTAACACAATTAAAATCAAATTGATACACAACAATCACTTTCCCAATACTGTGCCACCTTCTGAAAATAGATGAACACAAAAATCACGACCGGTCCGCTCAATGGGCGAGTATATCATTATTTTTTTCTTCATGCGGCTATTTTTACCTGTGTCAATAAGTGTTTCGGGCGCCCAAAGCCTACAGCTAGTTCGTTCCTATTATTTTACAGCGTTGCCAAACGCCGCTTACCTTGTGACAAAATTATTGTTTTTTTTTCATTTTCGCCGAAATTCGTTTCAAATGCATGCCCGGTATTACAGTCACATCCAACAACGTATAGCTTATGTATTATCCCATCTTAATTCTTATCAAGGTGATATCGCATAGCTTGACACGCTTAACTTACGCTTAGCTACACATTCTAGATGGTAAAAAATACCTGGGCATAATTACAAACATCCCTCATTGAAAAGCTACAAGATAAAAGTATTTCACTAATTGGTGAATAATTCATCTTCTAACTACAAATAAGATGATTCTAAGGACGGGTTATGTCAGAGAATTTGAATAATTCTTCAAATTTCGAAGTTAAGGACGGGTTGTTTCGGAAAATTTGAACAATTCATCAAATTCTACGTTAATTTTTGAGTTCTGTGTAAGTCCTATTCAAGTTCTGTTATTATATAATTATAGGCTAGTTGTTTGACAGAACTGAAATAGTAACACAACTTGATAAAATCTTTCACTTGAAAATTAACTTCGAAATTTGAAGAATTGTAAATTATCCGAAACAACCCTTCCTAAGTTTCAAGTTCTGTGAAAGATTTTTTCAAGTTCTGTTATTATTTCAGTTCTGTCAAGTAACTAGCCTATAATAATATAATAACATAACTCGAATTGGATATTCACACAACCCGAAAATGAACGTTGAAATTTGAAGAATTGTTTAAATTCTCCACAACCCAAACAACCAGTCCTAAATCCGGCCCACCCGAATTACCTAATATGACGGGGAAACACAAATTACATACTTAAGGTTAAACGTAACGTTCGTTATAATCTACGTGTTCATAGACGGCGCTAATTTAATTATTTTATGAAAATACACTTTTTTTAAAGTAATGCTCTAAAATATTAAGATGATATATTTGTTTGCGTCCTTATTACATACGCACAGTGACCTTCCTCTTGTTTTGAAGCTCATATAATGCAGAATTTCGTCAATCTTGGAATAATACTGTAGATTTGTATAAAAATCAAACCGCGCCGCCGGCCCGCCACAGACACTCTTATTTATAGCTGAAGTTACCAGCGTTGCTCGTGCTTTACGCAGAGTTTTTCGAAATCAGATGCAGACAGTAATTTCCCAAAAAATAAATTTTGAACGTCAAGTGTGCAAAATTTCATCAAGAAGTATCAAAATTTTGCTTTAAGGGGTGGTTTTTCGATATCTCATTTAGATAGTGACCTTTCTCTTGTTTTGAAGGTCAAGTGTGCAATATTTTGATTTTATTCACTAATTTCATTCATTTAACATATATATCCAGCTAACCATAAAACACCCTAATATAATGGAACTTCCTTCTTCTTCTGGCGTTAGTAAGATTAGATTGTTAATATTAATTTTAGTTGTAAGTTGCTAAATATGTAAATACTCGTATATATGTCGTTAAGATAGTACTTATAGGCCTTAGTCGTAAGTCACTAGATATAAGTCTTAGAGATAAGTCAGTAGTTCTAGTATTAACTATTTAAGAAATATATTTGTACAGCGCCCTTGAGGTGATTTCTCACGAAAACGGCGCTATATAAATTAGCCAAATATTATTATTATTATTATTATTATTATTATTATTTATCAGTCTCGGAATAAAACTGTAGATTTTTATAAAAACCAAATCCACGCCGCCAGCCCGCCTGTCACAGGTTAGACACTCATCTTTATACGAATAGGTAGATAGAAAATAGATTAGTTGTAACGTTAGATATTAAAATATTTAGTCTATGGTTGTAACATTGAGCTGAACTTGTAAAATAAGTGCTTGTCTATTGAATCCAATATCAATATTGTGTATATAAATAACAGGACCCGGAGCAGCCAATCATTTCTCAAAAACTGGTTTTAATAAAGTATTTGTGTGTTCTTGCCGATATGACCTTGAATGAAGAGTGTTTTTTTCTTCTCACCGTTTAAATTGCGGTGGTTTCTATTACCTTTGCGAGCGTCTAAATTGTAGTACATCACATTATTTGTAATCGATTAACAAACGCCTTCCCAAGTTTGGTGTAAGAGTCTAGTTATCATTTTTCTTCATTAAAATAGCGTGCATAAAAAAATCTTCAATTTATAGTCAGATTCTTTTTTAGAATTGTAACAAACTTGCGTCTGGCGTCTTGTATAAGGTACGAGATAGACAGCATGAAAGAGTGACAAAAATTTAGTTACATGTATAAGAGCTTGCAAGGTTGTCCAGGGTCTCTTCGTCATCAGAGATATTATAGTTATTTATTTTTCATGGTCTACATAAAACGGTAAATATATTGCAGAGAATACAGTATCTACAATGACTATTATTATTCATCTATCGCGATATACAGTAAAATCTTAAAGGTACAAGGCCACCGTACAAAAGGAATATAAATAAGACTCTAAGGAGTAAGAGAGAATTAAGAAGACGCTACAATCCTTGAAGACTGCATTTCGTCCCTAAGAAACTCATCTGCGTCAGTCCAAGACTCCATTTCGTCCCTAAGAAACTCATCTGCGTCAGTCCAAGTCTTTAGTCCAAGACTCCATTTCGTCCCTTAGAAAGTCATCTGCGTCAGTCCAAGTCTTCAGTCCAAGACTCCATTTCGTCCTTAAGAAACTCATCTGCGTCAGTCTAAGTCTTCAGTCCAAGACTCCATTTCGTCCCTAAGAAACTCAAATGCGTCAGTCCCAGTCTTCATTTCCTTATGCTTAAGGATGTGGTGTCTGAACCCACATCATCCACCCACCTAATTTTATGCCACGTATGCTCCTTTATTCTGCAGATTTATTGATCATAATAATTTATTCCACGAGATATGCAGCGATAGTGTAATTCAATAAATGGCACAATTGACAGTAAAACAAAATAACAGTACATTTTTATAACGGAAAGGATGTGAAAAATATTAATTAGTAATACTTATGCAATATTCGTTTATGGATGATAGTTGACCGTCTCCCGTCTCCAGGGACTACATCTAGGTAGTCATGACTGTGTGATTGTGATGATGGTATTCTTGGATTGGCATAGTCTGCGCCATAAGCTTCCCATGCGGTGGCGGAAAAGTGCCCTGAAAGAGTGTCGTCCCTCCAGCAACATTTCCGTAGCGCTGTGGTATCTCGATAGGCGGAATAATAGGCAATATGCATCATTATTGGTCACTTTTAGCTAATGCCATTTGGATGCAGTGTAATCTGCCCTCAGTTCGGACGCATATACGACGATGTGCAGAATGTGTTGAACAGTTGTGCTACAATGGTAAAAAAGCTTTGACAGCACTCTGACCTTTTCTAACAGATATAGCTTTTCTTTGTCTCTCAATATCCTCGATGTTCTTCAGGACAGTCTGTGATATTTATTATATATTTAACGCTAAATATTTTTCGCTACGACAAACATCCATTTTCTTTCCATCCAGTTAGGGTGTTTGCATGAGTTCGAAGCTCAAAAGCCTCGAGGAGTTTCGAGAATAAACATCTTTATTGTTCTACTATCTTCCGTCTTTGCTACATTTCTGCTTAGCGGAATCTTCGCAGTTTTACACATCTTTTAAACTTTCTTTACCTTCAAACAGTGTTTCTTGCAATATACCTTGTCCGCCTGACACCATTTCTTTTATGGGTCCAAAGTTTATTACTTTCCACTATATTTGTTTCATTATACCCAGAGTATTCTATCATTTCGTAGGATCTAAGATGAATTATGCACTGATATGCAATTTGGGGTCACTGTTTCTTCGTTTAACTCTCAAAATGGGTATTTAAAATGCCTTAATTAGCGTTCTGGAAACACTCGATTGTTTCAAAACGACTCGATTAAAAAAAAATGAAAACATTCCCTCTATTGGGGTGCCACGATCCCACTAGGTCCAGACAGTTGGGGCGCAAACTAACCTGACCTACATCCATTGTTGTGTAACTCCAGCGTTATTAAAAAACTTTATTGCAAAATTTGCATAAATTTATCGGCGATGTTTTTAAATAAAGTATCTCGATAAAGAATCGCGCTTTCTATTTCAGTAGATACTTAAACCACTTTACAAAGGTTTCTTAGATAATTTTATATTGTATAACATATAAGATTAAGAAGGTGGCTATTAGCACAACTTTGATTGATTGCGTCTTCGTTGCACAGATACAACACGATCGCTTAACTTTTTGACCTTTACTTCGGAAAATCGATAGTGTTCGGTACCTATTTGGAGCCATTCCAACCAATTTGTATGCAGATGCAGCGTAGATAAAGATTTATTATTGAAATAGGCAATAAAACTCGAATCAGCGAAGGTGAAGTGAAAACCTTTTGGCGTATTAAATTTTAAATTTGATGATTCTAGCTGCCTGCCTGTTTTTCTGTATCTATTGGAAAGTCACAGGTCGATGGGGTAATGCTTTTTTAAGTATGGCGTTGTTTTGTCATTATCATAAGTTTTAGCTTATCCACTGCAGAGTGAAGACGATGATTTATCATTATCATAAGCTTTAGCTTATCCACTGCAGAGGGAAGACGATGTTTTTTTCGTCAATCCAGTGGCTTTTACGGCGATATTCCTTTTGTTTGCTCCTTATCCGTTAATTTCTTCTGGATCTGTTTGGGTTATGCTTAACGTATATTGTTCCTTCCCACAATGAGTTGATGTGAATCTATGTCTTCTACTAACTTCAGTAACCTATCTACTTCATGTTTGTGGCGTTATGGCTCAAGCTTAGTATGTTATATCAGTCCAACGTATAAAAAGGTTAATTTTAATGCTGAATTATATTAAAGATATTCCGGATTGCGTGACAGAAATTAGAATTGTAAAATATGGACATTTTAGTTGCGGCATTAAAAAACTGACGAACCCGCTCAAGTGGTGGCACTACTGCAATCAGGGATGCGATAGTGTGATGTTGCTCGGCAACTAAACTTAAGCCGTTTTGCCGTTCGATGGGTTTTCCAACGGTTTCAAGAGACTGGTGACTGGTCATTCGGAGGCGAGGATCAGCTGCACATCTGGAAGAGACGATCGCTATATTATCTCATAAGATTTTGCAATAGGTGCGATTTTTGTGACGCCGAGTGTGTATATACCTGAACCTAATAGCAATGATGATGTATCGATTGATTAATTTATGAGTGTTATTTGTTTGTACGCAGGTGAACCCGGCGGCTACCGACCGAGTGACGCAGCAGATCCAGAGCAAGCTCGGCGACTACCGTGTCGTCAAGCACTTCCTGGATGACCCCACCTCCTCCATTGGCGTGTACGGAGAGCCTGCCAGCCCGGCTCCAGGTATATATACATCCCTCACACCCTGCTATTATGGCCCTGCCGCTGAGAGCTCCGCTGTTACTTGAGAAGACATTCCTACATTTTGCAACCTTTAAAGCCCTTTGTCAAGATGGGGGTTAAGGATCACAGGGGCCTATCTACAAAAACATAGTTTTAAGATCAAAGATATTAGTATATATCTTTGTTTGAGATAAACGCAAATAAATATTGAAATGCTCATATGGCCAAAATGTATGCCCAATTGTATATCTTAAATGGCTGTACGTACGAGATACGAGCTTCGTATCACTAATAAATATGATGAAGGCATTACCGAACCCAAGCTTAGCTTAAAACACCACTTTTCATATTTATGTCATAGTTAGTCCCCTGTGATCCCAAGCCCCCGAAAATATGTATTGCAAACGACGTTTGTCTGAAGAACAGTTACCCCTTATATGTTTATTACACGGAGAAAACTTACTGATTTAAATATTTTTAATTTATTGAAAATCTGTACAAATTATTCGTATTCCTGTTGAAAACGGGACTGCAGGCCTTTAACAAATGAATTGACAGATTTCCTAAAAAACAAATCAGTGAAACATGAACGTGTTACGAGGATGTCGGAACACGTGTTCATAAAACTTATAATATTTTCGCATTTCATCGATATATTTACTAGGATAAGCGCAGCTTCAAAAACAGGTGTTCCGATATATTCAGAATTTACTAATATTTTTTTGGGAAATGGCGTGCCGTCACGTTTTTAACAGGATTTTAATAACTCAGCAGTGCTCCTTTTCTGTCTAGTAACGCGCCCTTAAGGCGAAGCTTAATGCAAAATCACTATTTTCGATATATCTTTATAATAAATTAATTGGTTTACATTATGAATACCAAAAATATGCTTTAGATAAATTGTAGCTTTTCCTTGAGTAGAAATTAAATAAAAAATTTAATTACTCCATATGAAACTCCTAAACCATGTATTTTTTCAATAGAAATGTATGAAAGCATAAACGAAACAACTTAAAAAAAAAACAATATTATGGCTAAAATTATCTGTGATAGTTTCCCTTGATTATATTTTTGGCTTTCTTATAAAATTGTTAGCAAAATAAATAAAAACCACTGTTTCGCATGAAATCGATCGTTTCTAGACTCCGGTTTCCAAGCGATTTTAATGCCTATTACCTACAATATAAGGTATACCAAGAATATACACATTTTTGGCTTGTAGCTTCCTCGTAAGTAATTATTCATCTGTTAATTATCGCGTGTCATGTGTGTGTTTAGTCTCGATGAAAATAACACACTGCTTTCTCAATAAATTATATTTGTATAAGACATCGGCTATTGAAATAAATGCGATCAGCTGACAAGCATAGCAACATTACCGCCATTCTCGACAGCTGATAACGTTTTGATCATAGACATATGAATATTAGTAGACCTGCCCTAAGTGATTAAAAGCGTATTATCCCCACTCCCCATACCGGTTCCATTGGAGCCGGCTGTGCTCGCGTATGGCCTCAAGTGAAATTTGAAAACGTGACGTCATCATTCTTGTGCGAACTATGGTCGAGGCATCATCGGTTCATTTTACGAAATAACACGGCAAAATGTTGACTTGTACTATGAAAACTTGTAAAAATAGATGTGAAAAAGAGAATAAACCCAATTGTCGTATTACATTCCATATACAAGCATTATTTTACTTTATTTTAAACATATTCACATTGTATAATATGAATCAGTTGTTACTATCACATCGAGAAACGCCTGGACGCGAAACACAAAGATGGTTGGTTGCTGGGAAGTAAATTATGAACATTTATAAAAGTGTCTTAACTAAATACTTAAACGAAATATTCGACTCTCAAAATAGAACCGAATTTTTTTGCCGAATTTGGACTTCGCAAATTTGTTCATAACGTGGCGAGTAATTTGCGCTCCCATGTAAAAATGTCTATTCATTCAAAAGCAGATTTTACTTTTAAGAAGTAAATGGTGATATTATAATGCGAGATGCCTATTTACTGTCAGATTGATTTATTGACGAATCACAGTCAGCTTCACCCCCTTCGTTCTTCAACAGTTGATTTTACCCCTCGCCATTATCTTCTCGTCTATTAATTCCTATGTCTGGTTTTGATCCATTTTGAAAACAATACTTGTGATTTATTTTATCTAATTTTGGTTTATTTTAAACAAATCTACATTTTTATTCTGAAATTAATAAAATTGTGCATACTTAACGTTCAAAACAGGGGGAAGGTCACTACTGTACATGAGATTTCGAATAATTATTTAATTAAATGACCTATTTATGTCATTTTGTGTGATTTTATTGTTTCCCGTTGAATCTTTGTATAGATTGATTCGGTGTATTGATAGTATGTATTTGTTGCAGGCGTTCCCCAGCGAGGTGTCGAGTTCAAGAAACCGCACCACGCGTCATCTCAAAATGGCAGGCCACATCATCGCATGCCGCACCCTTACGGCAAGGTAAGAGTACCCACTTACTTTAAATAAATCCCTAAGGCATATGTGTGGTAAAACCATATGACTGTGTGAAAAACGTAGATTCGTGAACCCGATAAAAAATATTGTTAATTTATTAAAAATCTTGGTCAAATCGAATTTTTAGTATTCCTGGTATAAACGGGAATTCAGGTCTTTAACGAATGAATTGATAGATTTCCTAACAAACTATCAGTCAAACACGAATGTGTTATGGCGGTGTGGAAACACGTGTTCATAAGAATTCTAATATGTTCGCATTTCTTCATCATAAAACTAGCTGTACCCCGCCACGCGTTGTTGTCGCTCAATATGTCTGTTCAAAAATATATATTTTAGCACGTGTTAATTTTACGTCCAATAGATGGCATTGATCTATATAATATAGGTATATAAAAACACACGCGTATTCGAATGCAAAGTTGTGTTAAAATTTTAAAGCAATCGGTGAAGAAATTCCGGAGATATTAGATTTTAAACAAACGAACATTAACATTTTACGTGTTCCGATATATTATGTAAGTACTAATAGTTTAATAGGAAATGGCCTGCTGCGACATTTTTGATAGGATTTTAATAAATCAGCAATACTCATTTTTCTCCGTGAAAAATGCAAGGCTTTGATGTGCAGAAGTCGGGGGTAACAAGGGAGACGAAGCATTATCAAGTGAATCAAGTACTTGAGCCGGGGCCATGTTGAGAGAATAACAGAAGGGTATGTAGATACGATGTATGTATGTGGATGAAGCAAGGAGTGTGTGCCAAGACAGAGTTGTTTGGCGATCAATCCTTCTGCGGGAGAAGGCGGGATGATTAGACAGTTGTCTGTTAACCTCTTTTAACTTGCTCAGAACCTTGCTTAACTAAACCTGACCTACCCAAACTTAATCAACCCACCGTAACCTAATTTTGCCTAACCTAACCTACTAAGAAAATTATTTAAAAGTCTTCTTCAAAATATACCAAGTCATATTATCTACCTACAATAATCGAATTTAGACTATTTGTTTTGTTTTATTTTAGTTATTTTTACATTTAAATTTTTAATTTATTAATTAAAAGCTTGCACACTTATTACGCTTATAATTTATTGTAAAATAGAGATGCTCGTTTTGCCCGTCCGTTAATTATATTGTCTGGCAAGGAAAAGTGAGATTTAAACAAGAAATATAAAATTTTACTGAAGTAGAGGAAATTATCACGTTGTTTTTCCGCAAACTAACTTATTTTATAAAAATTTCTGCTGGATCTTCTGGATTTTCTGGTATTTTTCCCGTACATTACCAACGCAACTTGTTGGATTCAATGAACTGCTGGTATAGAAGCGTAATTCTATAAATGGAGTCTGTAAATATATCCTATTGGTGAGTGTGTCTGATAGTTGGTTGTGTATGTATTGCAGAAGAATGTTACATTTTGTCTTGTGTTCCTAGTCGGCACATGAAGTTTAATAGTGGCGACGATGGCAGGCCTATCAATTAAGTTAATGTCTCAGTGTAACACAACTAGGTCTGACGTAATTCTCCTGTCAGACAGCGTTATTAGATGAAATTGATTCATCATTCATTGGATATCGTTTTATGTTGCGCCTTTTTTTATGAAATATCACCTCTATTTATTTTCATAAACTAATTTAGTTTGCCCTTTTGCCCACAGATGTCGGAGAGCTCTGCACCCCTCAGCCTTCACACCCGACCCGCCCCCCCTCACTTCCATCACAACGGAAAAACGCCACCGGTAAGTTATAAGCAAGTTACAACAGCCCTCATATTATATCCCGCTATATCCGTACTATCGACCAATTTCACCTAAAAGTAGGTATTGCGAATTCTGCGAGTCAAAGATTTTATCAATATATCGAAATTGCAGCTAACATAACATAATACTTTTTCTATCGTTTTTTCATAATATGGTTTACTGTAATGTAATGAATATTGCTAATTTATTAAGAATCTCTCCAAATTATTTGTAATTTGGTTAAAAATTGGCCATTTACTACGAATAAATCTCTGAAAAACTTGTAGTATCACGATGTCAAAACACGTGTTCATAAAAATCCCAATATTTTCGCATTTAGTCATCTATATTATCGAGACAATTTACTAAAAGTTTATCAGGAAGCGGCCCGCAGTCCCGTTTTTAACCGGATTACCAATAATTTGAAGAGATGAGCAATAATATATTTTTACGTTCACCTACTAATATTACGCACGAGTGTCGAAAGACGCCTTTTCTAATGGTGTGTGAAAGAATCTAAATATGTTCTAAGTAAAATAAAGTAATCAGCCCCCCTGCGAAGTGGATTATATTCGGCTTTCTAATTATAGCGTCGCGGGTTCTGTTTCGTGGGGTGAACAAAATCATGTTGTATTGTTTCAAGTGACAGTTGATTTACGGCGTTTAGGATTTAGGGGGCAATGACACCACTAGAACACCTCAAACGAGGATGGCATAGTCACTTGGTCCAGATGCTGATCAATCGAAAAGGGAAGTAAATTAAGTACAGGGTTCTCCAATAAGAGGTGTTATTTTGAATAGCCCGCTATTTCGGTAGATGTTACTTTTGAAGCTGTCATTTTTTGACATTTGACAAGTAGAAACTACGCTTAAAAATGGAACGATACACGCTTCAACAACGCATTGAAATTATTAAAATTCACTTGAGTGAATCAAATTCAAATCATCTTGAGTGATGAGGCCCATTTCCACGTCGGTGGCTTCGTCAACAAGCAAAATTGTCGCATCTGGGGCTCGGAAAACCCAAGAGTTATTGTTGAAAAGCCTCTCTATCCTCAAAGTGTGACTGTTTGGTGCGGCTTATGGTCCGGCGGAGTCATTGGACCTTACTTTTTCGAAAATGAGGCTGGAGCAACAGTTACGGTCAATGGATTGCGCTATCGAGAGATGATTAATGATTTTTCATGGCCGGAATTGGATGGTATTGATCTGGACAACGATTACTTTCAACAAGACGGCGCTACGTGCCACACAAGCAACTAAACCATTGATCTTTTACGATTGAATATCAAAATAACACCTCTTATTGGAAAACCCTGTAGATTAAGAAGTCCATTGTTAGCAGTCTTTTTGTTTCATAAGTTGATTTTGAGGAAACGGTTATAACAGAGGTATCAGCGGCACTCTTATATGAGAATGAGAAGTCAAGATAAGCAACCTAACCTAACATCAGTGATATAATCAAGTGATTTTCCGGGAAACCTTTGTTCGAGGTTTTCAATTTCCGGAAAACTGTTGTAAGTATATATTCATTAAAAATTCGCTTGTCTTCAATAGTGGATAATTAATTAATTATACTAGCGCAGACCCGTAGAAAATTAAAATCATTCTCGGCAAATTGTAATAAACTCTCAGTATCGCCCCAGTGTAAGACCACCATTCAGAATTGAAACGTTCCTTTGAACGGCTTTGGCCGTGTTTGGTGACAATATCTGAATAGCCAAGTACTCCCCACCTTGCTCTTCCACGTCTCCTTCCTTTTCCCACTACCCTTCAGCCTCATAAGGTTTCAGGCTCCAGATGGTAGGGAATTTTATGATAGAATAGAAAATTATATATATTATAACGAGTTTTATGAAGGCCGAGTGCTTTGACCATTTATACATTTTGGAAGTTTTTTTTCTTGTTGGAAACCCGCTGTTACTGGAATTGGTTGACACCACTGGGTATGATCAAATTAATCCTAGATTCTTGAAAAGGGAAAAATTAGGACGGGTTATCAGACAATTTTGAACTATTCTTCAAATTTCAAAGTAAATTTTCAAGTTCTGTTATTACTTCAGTTCTGTCAAGTAACTGGCCAGTTACTGATGATTATATACTCACAATCATATAATAACAGAACTTGAAAAGGACACTCACAGAACTCGCAAATTAACGTTGAAATTTTATGAACTGTTCAAATTCTATGAAACAACCCATCCAGTGCCGGGAAAATTGATAAATAGCACACATTTAGTATGAAGGAGGGGTTGTTTCAGAAAATTTGAACAATTATCATATTTCAAACATAATTTTCAAGTTCTGTTATTATTCGAGTTCTGTCGAGTAACTGGCCTATAATGATATAATATCAACTTGAATAGGACTTTGAAAATGAACTTTGACATTTGATGAATTTTTCAACATGTTTAATTGTAAAAATTCCAGGACTAAGCATTTCAAACACTCGCTTGTACCTAGATTACATAAAGTTAGCAACAGGTACGCAGATGTAGCGGATCTGTTTAACTGCACAGAAGCTAGGTACAAGAAGGCTATACTATCATATTTTCTAAATCATTACTAATATAACGTAAGTTATATTTGTTGATAATATTTTGTATGTACTTGTATCTCCTTCTAAAGCTTGTATTAATTTCAAATGCCATAGTTAATGTAATTATTGTGTATGGTATATTTATACCGTTGATATTTAACCCATTAATAGAAATTTGGGTGATCCTTGACATCTGAAGGATCTTTCTATCTGCCCAGCCTTTCGGTGAATCTCCCCATGTTTCTATTTCTACTCCCATCAGTCGGCGAAAGGAAAACGATGAATGCCATAATGGCGGTGGCGTTGTCGAAACGTGCTCAGGAAACCACGAACATTCACATTGTAATAAAATAATTAGATTGTTAAATGAAATTATTTGCCCTTTGTTACCCTTTTAACAGAATTGTTGCATATTTATTTTCAGCTTCAATGCTTTATATTTTTATTTCAGAACGTGGGCGAGCCGAATGGTGTACCGCCCATTGACCACATCCTCAAGGTAAGGACTAATTATTAACTTTATTTTTATATTATTGTATTATTATATTGTTTTGTTTGATATTTGCTCCTACTGAAGTGTATTCATTTTTCGAAGATTCAATGTGCTTTAAGCACAGCCGAAAAATTTGGTTTCTTAACCTAAGATTACAAACCTTAAGTTATGTGCGCTTATTACAAACCTTAAGTTATATACGCTTATTACAAACCTCAAGTTATATGCGCTTATTACAAACCTTGAGTTATATGCGCTTATTACAAACCTTGAGTTCGACGCGTGTGCTTGAACACGCTGTTAATCTGATATGATTTGAGATTTTCACGGCTAGCACTTGCACGGTATTGTAGTGATTTGTTTTTGGGGTATTATGCCGTGTACGCTACCTCCTTATTTAGCCAACACACCTGCCCTGATGATGAACACTATAAAGCTGTCCGGATCGTTGGCTAAAGATTGAGGTAGCGCAACACGGCGTAATACCCCAAAAATAAATCACTATAATCCGTTAACCCGATGCACGAAAAAGTGGCACAAATCTTCAGTACTAGATGTCAAAATCTGTTCCATTCAATGTATGGTGTTTCTGCGTAGTCGTTTTGACTATGATTTCTAAATCTCGGGTTAAGGCGAAGCTTGATGCCAAATCACTATTTTGATTAATCTTTATAATGAATTGGTGTTTATTATGAATACCTAAAAATATCCTTTAGATAAATTGAAGGCTTTCCTATCGTTTCGCTTGAGTAGAATACAAATAAATAAAAAAATTACTCAATAAAAAATATAAATGTAAAGTACTAAAAATAATATTTTTTCAATAGAAATGTATGAACGCATAAACGAAACAACTTTTTTTAAATACAGTATTATAGCTAAGATTATTTGTGACAGTTTCACTTGATTAACTTTTTTGCTTTCTTATAAAATTATTTACAAAATAAATTAAAACCAGTTTTTTGCTTGAAATCGAACGTTTCTACACTCCGTTTGTAAAGCGATTTTAATGCCTATTACCTACAATATAAGTTATACCAAGAATATACACATTTTTGGCTTGTAGCTTCCTCTTAAAGTAATTATTCATCTGTTAATTATCGCGTGTCATGTGTGTGTTTAGTCTCGATGAAAAGAACACACTGCGTTCTCAATAAATTATATTTATATAAGACATCGGCTGTGGGGGGAGGGGGGTATGGATTGGATTGGTTCCCAGGTCTTTGTTAAATAAGCCAGTTTCTTAAGTAATCAGATTCACACCTTTATTTCCAAGAGACCCGCCTCACAGCATCCCAGCAGAGAGCCTCTTGCGTCATTGAGTCATCATTTTTAAAGTCTTTGGTAGGGGTGTTTCAAACTCTCATTTGATGACCATCAAATCGTCGACCCCGCCATTTTTTACACCTTTTGAGGAAACATCAAGCATGGACGATGGAAACAAAAACATTTGTGTAAATGTGTATGGCCACGTCCCAATGTTTCATGTTTGGTCAAACATTTTTTTCGCTTTAGACGCCGATTGTCGGACCGTTACAGCTATTGAAATAAATGTGATCAGCTGACAAGCATAGCAACATAACCGTCATTCTCGACAGCTGATAACGTTTTGAAAATGATATGTGTTAATATTAGAGAAACCGGTTTGCTAAACCAAAATTATTATTGTGTTTATTACGAGTTAGAAAACTTATTTTACTTCGTAGTTTCAATTCCAGTAAATTGGATTGAGTCAAGGGTGACAGCAAAAATATTTATTTTGTTGTTTTGCAGGAGATGAAATCAGGATCGATGACTCCGCTCACCGCGATAGCGGCCACTCCGCGGAAAGAGACGGAGTCAAAGTTCAGCTTCAACATGGGCCAACTACAAAAGGTAAAATGACCCTTTTTACACTTTCACACAAAAACATAACCTTGCAATTTTTTTCGTCAAATTTCAAATTTGCATAAATAATGTATTTTTTTGTTAAAAATATAATTACATATTAAATTTATCCTTCTCAATCAAATATTGTAGGTATTTCTAAAAAACATTAATTATTGCGTTTTTCCTTCAGATCAATGACAACATTTCGCATAGTAACGGGCCTTCCGAGGCTAAACCTGCTCCGCTTCCAAAACAACGTAAGTCAATTATTTATATTTTCATTTTCGGATTCTAAAACTAAATAAGAATTTCCTAAAATTGGCAAAGTATTGGTTTTCGTACATCACGTTATTAGTATTACTTGTTTCGTATTCTACTATTTTTAGACATACACGATGTATTCCAAGAAAGGCTCGATTGATTTTATATCACAGTGTTCTTTGTAGCATAGCATGCCCGTAATTTTAAATGAAAATGTTTTGAAGTAATTTCAATCCATCTCAATTTTTTATAGATTCCGTTGGAGAAAATCGTATACAATTATATTATCTCATTCCAAATAATTAGATTTGAATTTAAACTAGTCAATAGACCTGGCGTTCAAAAAGATATGTTTCTTATTTCCTCTTGTACTGGGGGTTTTCCTCAGGATATAACAGACATATACCATCGCAAATTTTTCTGTAGGCATTTTTAAGATGTACAATTCCGTAGTACATTATTTTGATGTATCTCATGAGGTTAAGCCAGCGTTAGTAATGTAGTGCCCGAAAAAATATTTTTACGTCTTGATTATAAAACATCGACTTTTTTCTACTTTCTATAAATATAATATTTTATTTTATTCATTTATTTGCAAAAACAGTATAAACCGGTACATTGCAATATCGGTAATTAAAGATTTCAAAAAAGTGAATAACAAATACATTTACAAGTGGGAAAAAAAAATGTTTCAAATTTAGGTTTACAATGCTAAGTCTTGAATCTTCCGAAAGAAATTCTCTAAATGATAGTGAAAATCCGTTGCGTATTTTAGAAGAATTAAGCGCACAAACAGACAGACGCGGATAGCGATTTTATTTTATACTATTTAGAGATTCAAAACAAAATTCTCAACAACTAACAATAATTCTTTTTCAAACTTTCTTCAGGAAGGTACCTACCTGGTAGACCATGATATTAAAAAATGCGAATAAGAAAGACCAAATAAACACGGCGATTACACACTTGAAAAAATATTCTTTGCTGAATTATTAAAACGGCCACCATCTTGAACCTGGAACGGAACGTGCAAATAAAGTTACAGAAAGACGAAACGCAAAACGGCCGAGTTAAAACGTGACTTCCCTACGAGCAGTCCAAAAAGTGTCTAAAAATAAACACTAATATTCTGATAAAATAGACAAATGCTAATATAAATAATATGGTGTAGGTCTGACGTCACTTTTCTAGCAGTCACCGTGACAAAAGCGCCGTTCGGAGCGCACCTGTGACGTAGTAGCGCTAGCGGTTCCCGCCCTGCCCTATTCGATCCGCCCACCACCAGGAGTTGTGGAACTGGTAGCGTAATTCGGTCTATTTACGGTTTTCCAGGATTTTCGAGAACATTCTGCTGAACTGCTCCGTGTGCGGATGTTATTTAAAACCATCCGTAGGCAGTTATGTTAAAGTTCGAATTATTTATCTCAATATTGGTTAGATTTTTCTATGATTTTCTTTTGGCGTAATATTATTAATAGGGATGTAAAATTTCAAGAAGTTTAATAAAGTTCAATATTGGTTTGATTTTTCTATTGTTTTGGCATATCGTATTATGTAATATTAATTAATATCGGAGTTTGAGTTATTGATTACAAATACCGTACTCGCACAGATGCATTGCTTGCGTACAGCATATTTCAAACTTATTTTTTTGAAAATTCAAGTGAGATTGAAAAAAATTAAAATTTGACCAACGTAAAAATAAGTAGGCCTAAACAAGCCAAAAAAATGTTTCTCATTGACGTTTCGCAGGGATGTGTGCTGATTTCGCAATCCCTTTTGAATTTGAGCCCAGAGGTCACGGTTCAAAATCGGCTTAAAAAATTATCACAATATTATTTTTACAAACTGTAAAAGTAAACAACAATATTGTTTTATTCTTACAAAAAAAAATCTTTACAATTTATTAGAAATTTGACAAAACAAAGATGGTGGCTTTACTTCATACAAAACCGTTCTTTCAATCTTCATTTCGATAGAATCATATTATTATAGAATGGATGAAACCGCCGTAAAACATAAAATAAATTATTCAAGCACTAAATTGATGTCAAACATGTTGACGATATGAAATACAAACGCTTGCTGTTTTACATTTATTTATTATTTGTCATTGAATCAATCAATTTGCAAAATTACCATTCCCCGCCAATATACACCATCTCTTTCTAACACCCGCGCAGTCAATCTCTTTGAAATAATTATCTTATAAATCTATCCCGCTCGCTCTTCCCGCCACTATCGTCGTAAAGCGAGTCTCGCGCGTCAAAACTAACTTCATTGTAAATGGCACTCAATCAAAAGAACTTATTAATTTATTGATTGCATAATGTTATCAATACGTTTGATATTTTTTGTTGCGTAGTGTCCTGTTACTTTATTTGTTTGTTGTTAGTTACAGACGAGACAAGGGTATACGTCATAGGGCCCGTTTCACCTTCGCGGCCGGCGGCCATTTTGTGACGTCAGAGGGGCATAGAGCGCACGCGCTAAATCACTCACACTACGGCAATTGAATGTGGGTTTTTCGGGTGTACGTACAGCACGCATACCTCGGTAAATTTATAGTAGAATAATTCAGTCGGCACATTTTGCAAGCAGTGGACATTAAAAAAAAGAATTGTGTCATGATTCCTGAAGTTAAGTTTTTTCATTCCTAGTTGCGAACGTCACCTTTTTATTTTCTATCTTTTCTTTTTCACATTTCAATGAGGCTTCTCAATATTCATCTTGATATTCAATAATTAAACATTTCTTTGGAATAAAAGCTTCAAAATTATTCCAATAATAAATGTAATGTTATTTAATAATAATAATTGGCAGGTAACTCCATTAATGGAGGACTGAACGCAGTTGGCGCTAACAAAAAAATGTCCAAAGAAGCGAAGTTAGGAGTCCACAATGGAGTGCTGGTACCTACCCTGATGTATGGAACTGGCAAAGAAAGGATGAAAGTAGATTGAATGCTGTTGAAATGAGATCCCTGAGGCGTATGTGTGGTAAAACCATGTATGATCGTGTGAGGAATGTGGATATCCGCAAAGAGTGCAAGGCTGATGTAAGCGTAATGAGTAAGATCAAGAAAGGGACGCTTAGATGGTTTGGGCATGTAGAGCGAATGAGCGAAGAAAGGAGTGTAAGGAGAATATACGATGCAAATGTGAATGGTAGCAGAAGTCGGGGACGCCCGAGGAAGACATGGCACGACCAAGTGAATCAGATACCTACTTGAGTCGGGCCATGTCAAGAGTCAGAACAATAGAAGAGTATGTATGAGACGATGTATGAATGTGAATGAGGCAAGGAGTGTGTGGTGTGACCGAGTTGTTTGGCGGTCCGTCCTCTCTGCCTACCCTTGCGGGGAAACGGCGTGATGGTTAGTTAGTTAGCTATTTTATATAGCGCCGTTTTCGTGAAAAATCACCTCCAGGGCGCTGTACAAATATATATATTAAATAATAAATACCTAAACTATTGACTTGCATCTAAGGACGGGTTGTTTCACGGAAATCGAACAATTCATCAAATGTTATATTCAAGTTCTATTATTATATCATTATTGGCCAGGGGTTTCACAAAACTGAAATAATAACAGAACTTGAATAGAACCTTCACAGAACTTCATCTTTGAACTTCGAGGAATTGTTCAAATTCTGTGGAACAACCGGTCCTAAGACTTATAATATATCTAGTGACTTACGACTAAGGCCTATAACTACTGTCTTAATGACATATATATTTTCATATGTAGAAACTTACAACTAACATGCTTACATTTAAAAATACATCGATAAATTCTCTTTAATTTTACTAGCGCCAGAAGAAGAAGGAAGTTGTATAATATTAGGGTGTCATTATTAATTTTAGAACACGGGTGCAAAATGTAACCAATGGGTTAGATTGATTTATAGAAAAGTATACAATTGTATCTTAAATTAATGAAGTGGATGAATTTAATTAATCATCGATCTTTACTGCTAGTCTTACCATTACGAAAAATTTGATTGAATGAATAAAAGAACGAATGTATTGAATATTTATATTAACAAGTACCTACTCACCTGCTGAATTTATATTATCTTACAGGTGGGTAGGGTAAGTGCCTTGGTACTTAAGACGCTAAGGTATTTATAACAGGGTGGGTGTACCTACTTATAGGGCTTGGTTATTTACTTTACAATATTATTCTTTGAATTAATTAATTTCAAATTAGCAATTTTTTGTACATCGAAGTTTACAAATGTCTAAATTATTACTAATTAGAAGCATTCACTATTACAATTTTATCACTTATTGCATTTTATATTGGTGAATATGGCTCCTACAATAAAATCAGTGCAGACTTTATGGTTTCCGGTAACGCATTATCATATAGTATTCCTTTGTACTTTGTATTTTGTGTTCATTAAAATGAATGTAACTGTAATGAATATACGACAATAGCTTGGTTATGAGACGTATGCGTAGGTTTGGAAAAACGCTGTTTATAAGCAATCGGAAACAATAAGTTATGTATTTATAAAGCAAGTTAATTCATACGTATAAATTATCTTTAATTAACGGCTCGGAGTCACTCGTTCTGTACACTATAGAAGACGGGTAAAAGAAAAACTTAAAAAAAATGTTTTTCCGATAGTGTTGTCGTTCGAAAAACATAGCTAATGGCACTGTTTATGATATTGCACCATCCGCTAGATCTGTGGAAATTTCCTTAGACATACCATCACTGGTACCAATCCACCCACCATAATAATTTTATCACATTCATTATCGTAACTGAGTGAACAAAATACTGAACCGTTTTTGTTCGTTTGAACTAACCTACACTCGCGCGCCAAAGTTCACGAACACCGCTGCGGTGAGTTGTCCGCCCTTTGCCGTTTACCGGACGAGAACGGCGGAAATGGCCGAACCGGACTTCGGCAGTTTCCGCGACTTGTGCACATTCATTTTGCATGTGCGGCCGCCAGCAGCTAGCTTGCGATCAAAGAGTTGCATTATGCAGAAATAATTTAAGTAGTTTTTTTAGTGGAATGGAAACTGAAAAAAAATTGAGTTAAGCTTTACTATTAATATTAAGACTCGTACAAAAGATTTACTGACGTCTGTTTCTAATATGTGCATTATTGAAATAATACATCGATTCAACAATCTTACCGAAAGAAACAACTATTTAAATAGGCGGAAATAGAAAATAATGTATTGCTCAATAATCATCTCACAAAGTATCTTAAAAATGTGTACGTTAGTTGAGTTAATATATTCCTTACTTCTATCTGTATTGATGATGGAGAGATCAGATGTCAAGAATTTCAAAGACTCGTCGCAGATAAGAAATATTAATAATATATTACTAACATTTGAATAAAACAAATTACGTATTTACATTGCTGCACAAGTTTAAACGATAGTATATTATAGTTATCGGCATTTAATTTTCACACTATTTTGTTTATTGTATTTAATTATTATTCCGATTAGTTTATACTTTACGGAGGTATTTATGGCACTATTAATAATTATTACTTATTGGCAGTACACGAATTAAGCAGAACCGTTTCTTATCATTCATAAATAAAACTGGTTTGATGTAGTATCAAATGAGATACATCTTGACTTTATTACACATCGACATGCTTAACTTTGTCGTTGGAACTTTGTCGTTAAAACTTTTAAGAAATCTTAATAATATGTGTATTTTGACAGCCGAATTAAAAAATGGCGTCTTTATAACCCCATATTCTGAATTTCTACCGACATGTAACACATTTCCTTTGAACTAAGTTTTTAAGATCTTAAAACAATTGTTATTTTTTAACATAATCTCTATTCAGATGCCGAGTTGATTAAGTAACTATATGAAATTTCCTCACTCGAAAAAATCGCAAAGTATGTAAACACATCTGGTTCTGTTATATAACACGTTAAAGGTATGAAAAGATCAAAGTCTTTTTTTTAAATGCTATTTAACTCAAATATCAGGAGATTTTTGCTCTATTTTAAATAAGTCGGGTTTTATTATGCTCCCGTATTTACACATCTCCCTTTCAAACAATTTTCAGCAATCTTCTTCTTCTTTTTGAACGCTTACAACAAAGCCTATATTCCTCCTTTGGCAAAGTTATTCCTGTCATGTTATATATCCCAACTCAATTATTTCTAATACGTAATAATTATTAAACTTTTTTTTTGGTTTGTATGTATTTTTTAAATGGTAGAACCATGTGAATGTGATCTACCCCTGCAAGCGCTGCGGTCATTCCTGTGTTGAATTAGGTACTCTCTGTTTTTATTTTTCTAAAATAGACATTCACACGATCGTCGGTTCGATTCCACGTTCGCCCCGCGTCATTCTCCCGGTCGAGGGTTCACCGTTCACAGAAAATGTGACGAGCTTCCAAGGTGCTTCCTCTCATACAATACAACACAAAGGTACCTACCTACCACATTGCAATAGGTGGTACGTCTATGGAATAGCAGGGCGTCCCTCTCCCGCCCGTCTGGTAATTGTCAACTCGTAAGCGATAGAGCATCGGCATTGTTTTCTTTGTCGTATATTAGAGACGGAATGTTCCGTTTTTTGAATTATTTCTTCCGAAACGCAGCAGTCGTTGCTTTAGTTACTGCGTGATCTGTGATCGCGCCGCGGACCTACCGCCGCGCTTGAAATAATTAAAAAAATCTAACTTGAAACGCAATTTGTCATTTTCCGCAAAAAAAACTTAGTTTAGTGTAGCCATAATTAAAAAAAGTTTGTTGTGCAATAAATTTAAATGTTCGAACTTTGACCATTGTGGTAACTTTGGCCGTGGAAAGTTTGTACACGGGTTCAGCAGTGTTGTCATAATAATAAAAAATGTTTTGATTTCGCGCCGTCAGATGCGCGCCAGATTTTCATTTATGGGTACCTACCTGCCTAGTATTGCTTTGCTTTCGCGCCGGGCGGATTCTAACCTCTTGTGTTTACTGTTTAGCTTTGCTTCCTGTCGGTTTTTTATGATATGCCCTCGGATATAATATCTGTAGTATGTTTCACAGTGCGTAGGCCTCGATAAGTAGTAGACCCATCGCAGTCGCGTGTTCCGGAGCCGTGTGGCTTTATGTTTTATTCTGTATTCTGTTGTGGCAATGTTTGTGTTTTGCGTCAGTGTGAACACATCTACGCGGCGTGCATGTCGTGCGGTGTCGGGATCCCGCCGTTCGCGTCCAACGTATTATAACGTGCATAACATCTAACGTATGAAAACAATCATTGTGTTTATTATTTGTGATGTTTATTCGAGTGCCTCTTTTGTTGTTTGTCTCGAGTTCTATCGACAATGAGCCTTGTGACGTTTGTCCCAGGGACACTAATCGCGTACTCTCGCAGTGGCTATGGTGATTAATAAATATTATTATGGCGTAATGGCTTGCTAAGGCACAGTTAGTTACGTCTTACTAAATCATAATAGTGTACCTATTAGTTATTGCTTAGAATAATAATTATTGTTTTCAATGTTAATACTGAAGTGTCGATAGTGTGGTATTACCCAATGGTAATATTAACTACAGTGTCATTAGTGTTTTTAAAAACATGATTACCCATTGGCCCATTTATTATACGGTATCATTTTAAAACTATAGTTTAGGTGAGATGGTTCTTACGTATTAGGTAGGCGACACATAACATTGGTTTACGCATCATGGAATGGCCTATTTCAACATATCGCTCGCCATATACTACCAATGGGAATGTATGACGAGCGATATGCTGAAATAAGCCAAGCCACATAAATATAGCGCGATAAAATACATCCCAACATTACATCTCCGTTGTAATATTACAACGTGTGTCTCTATTGTCTGTTTATGAGAAAGAGGAAGTGGTTTACAATTGACAATGCAGTTATTAGCATGAAGTTATGTATTCATTTTGAAAACCTAACCTTACCCAAACTTTTCAACGTGATAATAGCAACCAATGATACTAATACAATTAATAATGATTTGTGTTGCGTTTCAGCTTTTAAAATAAATGAAAAAAATGTAAACGTTCAGTTTTGAAAAATAGCTTAGCTATTGTTGACAGAACAGTGTCTTTGTTAGTTAAATGTTTGCAATATGTATACTGATATTTTATAATGTCATTGAATACATTATGTCATAATGTTGCTGTTTTTCGAAAACGTTAAAGTAACAAGTCGCCGTTGTTTATACAGTACTTACCTATTGCTGACTTTTAGTCAAGTGTTCGCAATAATTACAAGAAATCTCTGTTATGAAGTATACAAGTTAAGCATTTCGGATCG
This sequence comes from Hesperophylax consimilis, assembly GCF_061612785.1. NCBI lineage: Eukaryota > Metazoa > Arthropoda > Insecta > Trichoptera > Limnephilidae > Hesperophylax > Hesperophylax consimilis. The sequence goes on along the minus strand of NC_142856.1, from coordinate 24,878,877 downwards.
ATTATTGGATATATTATTAAATATAAGCGCAGACATTGAGTGTAGTAGTAGTCAGACTAGGGGACTGGCCCCGTGGTGCGATATCCCCCCCTTGGGGTCATCTCTTGCAAGTGTGGGTCATATCCAATCGATGGTGTGTGTGTGTGGCGCTCTTTATAATACTCCAAGCCGCGATGTATTATGCAGACGGCAGTAGCACGCGTCTGGTTTAATACAGAAGGGGTACACACACGAAACACCCTCCGAATAATAACGTTTGCTGGGTACTTAACCTAAAAAAATGTAATCGAAATTGATGATTTATTTTAGTTTTTTTTAAACGTACCAGCTGTACGGAGACACTGGAACTATGGCATCCCCAATTATTGGGGTATTCTTGTCAGGGGGTGGAGAGGAGAAGTTTTGGAAACATCTCGATATTTAAAGCAATGTTTCAGTATGCTTTCATTTATTAATTTCTTTTTTAAAATGATAATTATTTTTTTCAACTAATATTATTAGCGGTGCGATTTATGTGGGATCGATATTGACCTGATTATCGATACATTTAATTCAATAGAGTTGTGACTACCAGCGCATCGATATTGACCTTCCCCTTATGTTTAATTTAATCTTTTTGTTCGTTGTCGGGAAACTTGTGTAGGTAGGTACATCAAATCGCTGATTATAAAAAGACTGGCTAAAACTGACCTACGTGCCATTTATCGTGTAACGTGAAATATCTGTTACCATTTATTGTTTTCCATTCTACTCCGTATATTGTCTTGTATTATTTATAACGATAATGGGTAACATTAATGGTTTTATTACACGGATTTCAACACTCTTTTTTTTCTTAATGCAAGGTTGGCACGACATTAATTTTTTTAATAAGACAAGATATCTTCTTCTTGCGATGCTCCTTCCTATCGGAGGTTGAGTTTCATCGGAATATCTTCGTTCACTGCAGTCTTTAATGAATTACGTTGCGTTCATATAGAAAAACTCGTCTAAAAAGCTGTTCAAATTTCATAATGGCAGAGCTCGACGTTATCCCCGATGTGTGTCAAGAAACCAACGTGCACACAAGATTTATAGTAGCTCACCGCGTTTGACTCACTTTCAAGGTATTTTGCTAAAAGCTAAAAAAATGCTCCTAGCGTACTAAAATATGTTTTGTTCGTTTGGCAAGGATGTAATTTACGAAATAATTTTGCAAAAATAAATAAGATTATGAAAATGCGATTTGCACACAGACATAGGAATTAATAGACGAGAAGATAATGGCGAGGGGTAAAATCAACTGTTGAAGAACGAAGGGGGTTAAGCTGACTGTGATTCGTCAATAAATCAATCTGACAGTAAATAGGCATCTCGCATTATAATATCACCATTTAGTTCTTAAAAGTAAAATCTGCTTTTGAATGAATAGACATTTTTACATGGGAGCGCAAATTACTCGCCACGTTATGAACTAATTTGCGAAGTCCAAATTCGGCAAAGTAAATTTCTTCTGTTTGCAGAGTCGCAGTTAGTTTCAGAGTATTTAGAAGACACTTTTACAAATGTTTCATAATTTACTTATCCCAGTAAACAACGATGAGCACACTTGAGAATCGCTACATTGTGATGTGATAGTATATGTTTCTAAAACTGATCCATATAATACGGTGTGAATAAGCTTAAAATAAAGTAAAATAATGCTTACTTATGGAATGTAATACGACAATTGGGTTTATTCTCTTTTTCACATCTATTTTTACAAGTTTTCATATCACAAGTCAACATTTTGCCGTGTTATTTCGTAAAATGAACCGATGATGCCTCGACCATAGTTCGCACAAGAATGATGACGTCACGTTTTCAAATTTCACTTGAGGCCATACGCGAGCACGGCCGGCTCCAATGGAACCGGTATGGGGAGTGGGGATAATACGCTTTTAATCACTTAGGGCAGGTCTACTAATATTCATATGTCTATGGATTTGCATTTTTCCTTTGGCATTCCAAGGTTTTTGCTGCTTCAAATATCACACAAATCTTCTGTTTCGAGTTCAATCAGGTAGATAGGTAGATACTATTTCTAAGTACTTATCTTACTGACCTACCCTAATAACGTATGTCTCTTAAAATTTGAACTACCCTTTTTTAAGAAACGGGGTTATGCAGTAACACATCATTTCGCCTGCATCTGCGTAAGGCCTGTTTCTTGACCTGCGTCTGGCGACTAGGTCTGGCTATCAGCTGTCTCCTGCCTCACCACCTGCCTTATTCACCACACCCCCTATTCAAGGGGGAAATTCAACAACCTGTCGACTTGCGGCGTTCATATAAAGATTAATACCATTATATATTTTACCTGTATTGAAGTTTTTCGTGTTTATTTTGTTAGCTATATGTAGACATACTTCAATTATTAATAATATAGGTACAACAGGTTTCCTAAAAACTTTTTGTAACCCTTTAGTTTAAAAATCGGATTACCAATAATTTAAAGTGATTCTTAATAAATCAGCAATACTAATTTTTCTCCATGTAGGCAAGAAGCCGGTAAACTATAAAGCAAGTAAAATCGCGATAATTGAGCTCTGGCGTCATGAAATTTGCTGACTCTTCATGGAATATGAAGGCAGATGCAACTAATTTTCTCATCTCGACATTATTCATATCGATCATCAACTTATGTATTATTGTTTAAAAGGAATTTATTTATTGGACAATTTGGATAGCGCCTCTTTTGTGAGATATCACCTCAGGAGCGCTTAAAAAATATATTAAAAAAAGGATAGTAAAACTAGTAGCCACATAAAGTCACAAAAATCACAATAACTTTAGCATAGTGGGACGTTATTGACTTTATATATTATGTTATTTGGCGCCCAACCTCGATTTATTTTGAATGTTGTTTTGCAAGAGACGACACCTGTTGTTATTCTCTTCAATTTTTGTAAACGTAATCACATCTATGGACTATTTTGTAAACCAATATACATTTTTTTTGTCATTTTTCTATCTATGTAGATTTGAAATCTCAATATGAAGAGTTTAAAAAAATGTGTTGAAAGCTCGGGCGAATAATATCAATCATTTTATTCATTTGTATTGATTCGTGCAGTGTTAATTTTTAGTCGTGCTTCGTGCTCACTTTTTATTATTCTAATTATTTTCATTCATCAATCTTATTCTTACAATTTGTTTGCTCATGATCGGAACTTACATGCTTCCGAAACGGATTGGAAATTTCCAACAGTAGATACATAGGTTAGGTTACTCCAGGTACCTCCTTTCTAATAAAATAAAAGAAGTAGGTACTCGGGTCTAATTCAATAAAAAAACTTTCATGTGGGTAACTACCGAGATTTTTACACGGCAGCCTTTTTACGAGTGTTATGTTTCGTTTGAAAATGGAACTTTGAACGCGTTTGAAAAGTTACGGCTCCGTTCACACGGTCAAACTACTTGTCGGCGAGTAGTTACATAGTAGTTAGTACTTACCCAGGCATCTCATAGACCTCGAACCAATCGATTATCTATGGCTTTAATGTAACTGTGAGATGCGGGTTATTTTTAATGAATTAAAATATTATAAAAGATGTATTTTTTACCAATATTTACCGACTAACTATAAATAAATAGTGAGTTTTTAATAATTAGAATATTTTTAACTTGTGAAATCGCCCCAATTTAAAGCTCTAAGTAGCATCTAGGTATTTTGTATGTTTGTATCAGATGACGTCGCGTAGTTGTCGATCTCATCCGCGACAACTTCACAAACGGTATCGCATGACGTCAGAGCCGAGCGTTTAGATTATTATATAGTTTAAATAGTACTATACGGTATTGTATAGTATATATATAATATAAAAACACATGCGTATTCGAATGCAATGTTGTGTCAAAATTTCAAAGCAATCGGTGAAGGACCTTTGGGATATTTAAGATTTTGAACAAACGAACATTTACATTTTTAATTATATTGATTATTAGAATTCGTTTATGTACGACGCTGAGAGCTCCATTGTAAATTGTAACCTCTCTTTCTATTACATGCGTCGTTAACCAGAAAGAGGAAGAGGTTGCAGATAAATTACCAGCGGTAAACCTTTTATCTCTCTTCCTGGAGGCTCCACACCGGATATGACAAAGATGTTATATTAAAAAAGCATGTTTATTTTCTCAGATTACAGTGTAAAGCTCCCATGGAACATAAGTATACCTCAAGGTGTTCAGAGTATCCCCTGGTTTGGGATTCGTCAGTCGGTAGTCATCTAGGATTTTAAGGTCAATGTCCCCTCTCGTTCTGTCCTTTTTCTCACGTATCGTTATTGTCAAGCGTTCTTCGCCCTGCGAGCTGTGAGCACGACCGTAAACGCCATCTTAAAAAAGATAAATCTTTCAGAAGGCGAAAGAGCTGTCACTTAACAACGAACAAATGAAATGTAAAGTGTCTTGTAAGGTTAATGGGTTGTACACCGAATGCTTACCTACCTGATGTTATTTATTACAACAATAATTTGTTTTTTACGTAAAATAATTTGGTTACTTGACAAAACCCACCCTTTACCGTATTTCATAAAATACTAGTATATATTTTATACCCGGTTTCGTACTAAATTTTAATTTTCCTTTTTCGGAACTTTTAAATTATTTCGAAAAAAAATTAAAATAATATTTAGTTAATTTATTGTCTTATTTTATTTTAAAAACTCTATAGCTCAAGATGGTATCAGTGTTGTGAATTGATAATAACTGCGTTTCCCTATGATATCAGATTTCAAAATGTGTGCAAATTTCGTTGTGCCAGAACTCACCGTTCGAGAAGTATTTAGTGATGAAAACTAGTTCTTCTTTACAATTAAGATACATTGAATTTTTCGATAACTAGCTGACGTCCCCGGTGTTATTCGGTGTAATCTAATGTAGACAGTAACCTTCCTCTTGCTTGAAGGCCAAGTGTGCAAAATTTCGTCAACCTCGGAATAAAAGTGTAGATTTGCATACAAATAAAATCCACGCCGCCCGCCACAAAAACACCATCGTAAATTACATTTGAAGATGTTCGTCGTTTTTATAAGTGCAATAAATAAAGTTTTGTATTTTATCAAGACCATTAGAATTTTTTTCTAAAGGGCGTATGATAATAAATTATTCAAAGAACTCTACGAAATTCTCACGTTTGCTGCCGACTTTCCTTAACCTCAACCAGTACTTACAATTTAATGTATTTACGTAAACCGATCAGCCGTGATTGTAATAATTTATTGTCGACACGTGCACAATTAATAGTCTATTATGCATTAAGTATAAGGTGCTGCAAAACAGTCAGTGCAGTTTACATCCCGTGTGGGGGGGGGGTCGTGCCGTTTTCAGTCGTTACCATGGTTTGGTCCGGACAACACCGCGGCTTCGCCGTCCGCAAGTTTCTTGGAAATTTCCGTTTTTTCGTCCCCAAATCCGCGGGCCTTCCGGCTGCAATTTTCGACTTCTTCCTGTGGGGCTACCTGAAGGAAAATGTTTTTTAAACATCAGGCTCACACCTTGGAAGAACCGTGAGGATTGAATTCGGGAGCAAATCACCGCTATACCCGTCGAGATGTGCAAAAATGCGGCCGAAAACTTCAGAAATCGCCTTCATCAATATATCGCTGCTAGGGGCAATCACCTTTATTGTCCTCTTCAGGACTTGATGCATAAAACTGCATGATGTACCGAATAAAATAAAATAAACATCATTTCTATAATTTGCCTCGTTTTTTTAATAGTCCTTCAAAAACTGCACTGTCGCTTTTGCCGCACCCTGTATAAATAATGTATTCTTATTACAAATAAAGAACCCTCATAGTTCTACATTCTTGCATAATGTCTTACATACATTCTCTTCAGTCATTCAATCTTGTAATCCTTAATAATTATAGTCTACTAGCTGTACCTCGTCTGTCTGCAGATAGAGATACAATAAGGCGTGTTGCGTTTACGTCCAACAGATGGCGCTGTTTTTACCCGTCACAGGTGAAATCTATATAGTATAGGTATAGCAAACGGAACTTTGACATTATTAATCCGTTTCCAAAAGAGATGAATCGTAGACTTTGTTTTGCTTCTCTGTCCCTCGGATCTGGAAAAAATGCAAAATACAAATCTTTGATGGATTAATTCTGTCAAATGGGTTTTACATTGCTAAATGACCTTTCTTAAATTGATTGCAAATGTTATTAAGTAATATTTAAAACAAAACCTAACATCATTATTATTCGCTTAAAATAAGTAAAACACATGGGAAAATAAATATTCTTCTGTGGAGAAATATTTTCGTTTGGGAAAATAGACATCTTTTTTACTTGTACCATCATGTAGTAAAGTGCAAAGGTAAAGTGCGCTAACCTCCCGAGGTTTTTTTATACAAATAAACAGTTTTATGCCGAGATTGGTAAAATTTTGCACACTTGAACCTCAAACGAACAGAAAGGTTACTATCCACAAGATATTTTTAAAAACCACCCCATCCCCATTTACCACCCCTTATAGCAGAATTACTTATCGATGAAACTTTGCACACTTGACGTTCAAAATGAGAGGAAAATTGCTGTTAACATCTGATTTGTAAAAACTGTGCAACGCCAACTATTGCACTAAATCGATCGAAGTGCCTATTGTGTAAAAAAATGTCTGCGGGCTTAGCTACGAGTATAGTATGTACCCCAGAGTTGATACGTTTGTTGTTTAGAAATAGGATCTACCACTGTTTCCTCGTGGGATGCGCCTGTCATAACAATCTGCATTTTGGTTAAAATTTGACCCATTCCCGTCGTATCAACTCAACTGGCTGGCCCCGAGCCAACTAACTATTCCATGCGGTTCTACCAGCTTCTAGCTATCTACACACTTAGTTTCATTTCAAACCACACACTGCATCGGCCCGTCCATCAGTCATTCGATTTACAAGTGCAATCATGTCGGATATTTCTAAGAAATAAATAAACCATGCATGAACTTAGTCATAATTGCCCGCTTTTGTTTTGTAGCACACATTTTGTTTGGTGGGCAAATCCAGAAATAGATATATTATTCAGGGTTCCATGAATAACAAAACAGTGACTTGATAGATCTGTGATAAAACCATATAAATCCAAATTGAAAGACCAACCAACACAAGGTTGTGCGGAGTGGGGAGGGGGCGTGATCGTCTCCCTTGCTGTGATTTGTCAATAAATTAAACTGACAGTATAAAGGCAATTTGCATTTTAACGTTACTATTTAGTCCTTGGAAATGAAATCTGCCTATTACCAATCGTTTTTACGATGACGCGGAAATTGCTAGCTGCGTTAAAAAAATAACTATAAATCCCAAATCGGGTATACAAAAGTTCGGCCTTTTTAGTTAGATCCTTTTGCAAATGTGTATAAATGCGTAATTTACTCACCTCGCTCATTTTGGATGTATCCGATTTGTAAGCAGTTCGATTAAAAATGAACATTCAAACCCTGCTCAGAAAAGTCCTAGAATGGACACAAACCGTTGCCTTACTTTAGCAAACTTTATTTTTCTACGCAGGGTCTGGTTATTTCAATGCCAGCTCTTCGGCGGTAAACGCACGACTGATGTCGTAGTTTATTCAAAGCATTCTTGAACCCCCCTGGTGCCAAAATATGCTCACGTGGTTTGTCTCCAGCTCGTCGAATTATCTATTTGGATACCTATGGACAAAACAGAACTTTGAGGAAAGCACAAAAACACAACAAACCTAACGTAAACTAACGTGTTTTCTTTTTATCAAATATTATGTTTTGTCACTTATCTATTAAGAGGAAGCTACAAGCCAAAAATGTGTATATTCTTGGTATACCTTATATCGTAGGTAATAGGCATTAAAATCGCTTGACAAACGGATTCTAGAAACGTTCGATTTCAAGCAAAAAACTGGTTTTAATTTATTTTGTAAATAATTTCATAAGAAAGCAAAAAAGTTAATCAAGTGAAACTGTCACAGATAATCTTAGCTATAATACTGTATTTTTTAAAAGTTGTTCTTTATGCGTTCATACATTTCTATTGTAAAAAAAAATTTTTTAGTCGTTTGCATTTATATTTTTTTACTAAGAATTTATTTTTTTTATTTGTAAAGTACTAAAGCGAAGCGATAGGAAAACCTTCAATTTATATAAAGCATATTTTTTGGTATTCATAATGTACACCAATTCGTTATAAAGATTAATCAAAATAGTGATTTGGCATTAAGCTTCGCCTTAACCATTATTTGGAGATGCAATTATTCGACAGTAGTAGCATTATCTGTGGCGCTATGTTGTTTATAGCTATTTATATAATCTATACTTATTAACATATATTATATTAACGATAATTAAATATTGTGTCATGTTGCATCCAGTATTCACTCTCAATAATTAATGGCATTTCACAATATGAATGCAATGTGCAGTATTATTATATCATGGTTTTATAATTAATCTTTACTTATTTGCAATTTGTTCATTGTTGGAAGTGTTGATAAATGGGTTATAGGTTTTAAATAGTTGGCAGTGAGCATAATCTGTTATACCAATTATGTACTATATCGTAATCAAATCATTTGAAAAAATATAAATGACAAAATTAATATAATTAATGTTTTTACGATGTTTCTATTTATAGGCGAGGTTTTCATTGACTGATCGCAGTGAAGTCTAGTTTTGACACGACCGCATTATTTTGTCTGTCTGTAAATTAGTTTGTGTGTTCCGTGTTCGGCCAATCCTGATATTTTATATATTTTTTTAATAAAAATATACCTACATTTTCAAAACGGTTTATTTTATTCGATAGTGTACTTCTTTAACAAATTTCTTGTGTTAAAAAAATAAACATAATAAGCGGTATATATATTTTAAAATGAGGCAGTTCCGGAGACCTACCAGATCAATTAAGGCGATGTTTAATGCCAAATCACTATTTTGATTAATCTTTATAGCGAATTGGTGTACATTATGATTACCAAAAATATGCTTTAGATAAATTGAAGGCTTTCCTATCGTTTCGCTGGAGTAGAATACAAATAAAATTAAAAAAATACTCAATAAAAAATATATAATCTAATCACGACTAACAGATTTAAGACCCCATTCTAACAATTTTCCCTCCCAAACACAATTCGCGCTCCAATTCTAAATTTGGTCTTCTTTGCTTTAGATTTTAAAACTTTTAAAAATGAAATACATTTATAGACACATCATAAAATGTTCTAAGATGGTACTAATATTAGTATCGACCCCATTTTGTGATCCGTTTACGAAAAATATCACACAACCGGAATAAAATCTACTAAGAAACCTCAAAACCCGTTTTCTTCCAAAAGTTCGTTTAAAAATAGAACAAATTCAAATAATAGTCTTCAAAGAAAGTAGATGGGTACCTACCCCAATTTAGCTACCACATACTTAGTACCTACTCACTCTTAGGTAGGTACGCTTTACTATTTGCATTCAGTCGGCTGTCTGCTGCCAAAAGTGACACGCTTATTAATACGACCAAGATTGCGCAATTCTGAAGGTCGAACTGTGATGAAAAATAGTACGCGATAAATCTCGGATCTTCTCCGCCAGTGGGTAGTTACTATTGCATCCTTGGGGACAGTTGAACTGTGGAAAATCAGCCCGACGATCAGAGCAAAACAACAGTTTAAAATTATTTTTTTTCTGTTATAAAATGTAAGAGACAGGAAACGGAGCAACTGTTTTCTTGTACTTCCATTCTTTCCGCGGCCGGAAGTTTCAACCCTTTATCGACTATTTTATTAAAATAAACAACGGTAAAAACCTATCTTTGATTTATGTGAATTGCCACTGAAACTTCACACGAAAACTTGTATATACAAGTGTCCGGGGGTTAAGTGCGCTAACTTCGGGAGGGTGATTCAACATGATTTTAGAAGTAAAAAGATTTGAAAGAACTTTTTTCGAAATTTAACTTTTTAAGGTAAAAAAATTAATAGTTGTATGGGAAAATGAACATTGGAACATACGCTTTACAGCACCTATTTTTTTAATATCAATTAAATAGCGTTTTAAAAAGCTAGAACTGCTTAAAACTTAGTTCAGTGTTGTGAGGGAGGACTTAGCCAGCATAGGAATTGAACACACTACGCCTGGGTGGGACCCAAACGCGATGCAAACTCAGCCACTGACGAGAAATGGAATTAATCACGAAATGAACGAAAATTGATATTTACATATTTTCAGTTATCGATGGACTATGAAAAACAATTTTTTATCAAACTACTCGTTTCGTTTGAACAACGAGTTCCGTCCGACATATTGGAGAAATCATTTTTCTGCAACATTCATGTATTTAAGTTCGCAGTTACTTATGCTACAAAGTTATATTCAAAACATTTAAATATTTATTTTTTAAGGCAGTAGCCCTCCCGCGACAAAATGTTTTCAAAATATTCAAGAAAAACAAAAAACATTTGGTCGGGCCGCAGAGGCGGTCACAATATATTTTATTTTCCATCGGCTACGCAAAACAAAAACATTGTGGCCCTGCCCCAATGTTTATATTTATTTTTGTTGCATGTTTTGAAAACATGCCGCAGGAGAAGCGCCTGTAGAACAACAATGTTTCCTTTAATTTGTTTATTTTTGGAACAATACCGCCAACAGGTCTATGTGCCATATATAAAATATTTTTAGAGTCAATGAAACGACCCGTTGTCACTCGTTCTCGTGTATGTCGGCTCGCATGGAACGAGCTATCAGCATCTGTTTTTCTGGGTCTCTTCAAGACCCGCATTAATAACCTTAACCCGCCTTACAACGCTGCCCAACTGGATGACGACATAGTTCCCCTGTCCTTTACACTGTATAGACAGAGGCGCTCTTGTGAGGTCACATAAATAAATAAAAAAATAATATCATAAAATAGTATAATTTTAATACTCCGGGCTATGATGAAATATAGTTCTCAAAATTTCAACCAGTTGAATTAATACTAAAATATATGGGGACAGTTTTTATATTGCACCGCGAATCTATCGGTTGCTTGCAGTCTGGCGCGCGTTAGTTTGATGAGTGAGGAGAGGGGTCGTACAAGGAGATGGGAGGTGAAGAGAGAGCGGGATACCCCGTCTGGCGCTGCGGCCCTGCACGTAGTCAATGTTCCATCTTCTCTCCCGTTACGAGTGCCACACACACTGCCGACCGGCGCACGTGCGAGGGTGTATACGTACACACGTGGGGCGGCGACCTATAAACAAATAGTAATACGCGTTATTCTGCCCTATAAGCTGCGTATTGTAATGCTACGTATAAGCGAGCCAAACTGCCGAACTGAACTTCAACCAATAATCGCTAATATATGTATATACCTACAACCAAACTGAACAAATGTTTGTAAAATGAATCACATGCAACTGGACAGGGTTCATATCAACAACATGATAACTTGCAGTATGTTATTAATAATTATTTAATAATAGCTAAGGTATATTTATTAATGTTCCTAAACCACACGATAATATGTCAATATCATTAAAATTCTTATCATATAAGTTACACGCTCTTAATATAAAAGCGTTTTGTCTAAGATTAGTAGAACATTTTTGAAGATGAAAAAGTGATTTGTCTCTACTTCTGAAGCATTCATTCATTCATGTATCTAGATTTTATTTACTAGCTAAGGCAGACTCATGAAAAATTACAGGATAGTCTTAATTCCTAATCAGTTACAATTTAATAAAAATGACGAAAATAATTTCCTGTTAAAAATGTTAAATCAATATAGGTAGATTTAGTAGCTCGTCTAAATTAATCACAAAATCAGTTCCAATTTTGAAAATGTCACAAATTCGAAGCGAATTTGATTTCGTTGAACCAGAGTTACGCAAGACGGACAGACAATCGAATTTAGTATTTTTGATGAGTTGCACGTTCCAGAGGAACATACTCTGTATTATTATTATGCCTACCTGCTTTATAGCCCGGTGAATTTTCAAAATTCAGAATCGAAGCGTTTCTTGAAATGACTGTGATTATTTACCTAATTGCCGCACATAGATTATGGAAATTACACTTCGTTTCAAAATTTTCTACACGAAGCAACCATTTGCATGCACAAAATGGGTTATAAGGTTCTTAGTTTGTGTTAATTAAGTAATCTATGCGTATTTACATTGAAAGGGAACTTTAATACATACGTAAAAAAATGGCGGCAAAGTGATCGTGTTGGAAGTGAAAGGGAAATTTTGAACTTTGATTTATTAAAAATTAAATCTTTTTGGAGTAATTAAGTTGAAACGAAATATATTTTCCAAAATCTGTGCCTATTAAAGGTTTGGCGGAAATTTTATGTCGTTAGTTTATTGGTCAATGATATAAACAATTCCTAACACTGTAAAAGATGAATGTATAAAGAATGTTTTTAACGCAGGATTTTTCTGAAGGATTTTGAGGTGTCAAGTGCCATAATAGAGCAACGATAGGTTGCACATAGAGCGATTGTTATTACTGCTGATGTGTATGTTGTTTTCCGCAAGTAAATAAACAGAGTGATTAGACTAGACTATTTTAAATAGTGAAGGTTACTTGGCCGACAGCGGTGACTTAACTTCAAATTTTTTATTTGCATATATCGATTTGTAATACTAAAATCTTGAGTCTTTTATCTGCTGTCAAGAACAGTATTTTTTGGAATTTATCTGGAATCAAATGTAATACGAAAATATTTTCACGAATCTGCATTCTGACAGTTCATTTAAGAGAAGTACATTGCAAAATGTCAGAGACTCACGAGTTAAAACACGTTCCTTGCTTCATTCTCAGGCATCATCATTCTCAGTCGTCTCATACTTACTCTTCTATAATGGTAACCTAATCTGATTCCATTATTATTTAACTCATTTGATCGCGTTGTCTTCCTTTGACGTTCACAACTTCTTGGGTTCACTTGCGCGTCATATATTCCCCGATACACCTTTCTTTAAAAACTAATTCGATACACGATACATACAATACAACATCTATAATGTAAATATATGTAGGTATTTAGACGTTTAATCGGCCACCTTTGGTCTGCTAACCGTCTGCTCGCGCAAGCTCCCGTCCCTTAGCACACGGCACACACCTGCCGGGGAAGAGAACGATCCTAGCTGCAAGACGCTCACCATGGGAATATTATTGATAATAATAATAAAACCAACAGGCAAACAAACCAAACACACCACCTGCCTTTGTGACGTCGGAACATCGGAAGTACCCAGTACTACCGACTACCGGCTACCGGCGTTAAATTCGAGGCGGCGAATGAACGACGCCGATTAGTCATCATCAGTCGATAAAACGCCTCTATGGAGGCAGCGCGTCAATAAAATGCGCGCGAGAATTCGAATTTGGCGCGAGATTTCGTAAAATTCAAATCGTAAAAAAAAAACCGCGAGTGATTATTTTTTTCCCATGTTGTTTTGAGTTGTGCCAGATTTTCGACTCTTTCGTTTGTCTGTTATCTAAATTAGTTGTAATTTCATATGACTTATCTCGGATTTCGCGCGATAACTTCCGCTATCTTTGTTTTTTATTGACCGTTTGTTGTCATAATATTATACATTGTCAATTTAGTGTTGATTATAGTGTCGACCTTGTTTCGATTGTTTGTGTGATTTTTTCATGTTGCACAGTGCATTGTTTAGTGTTTTACGCGATTGTATGAGGCTTACATGAATGAGACAAATCTGATCTGTGACAATACCCCCTTACGACTGGTATCCAGAGTTACGAGGACTGTAAATGAAATGGAAACGCAAGATTTGTGATTTGTTCGCTGGTAATAATATTACACTATTTTACTTGAAATGCTATCTCCATTCACAAGCCAAACGTTGCTTGAAATGGCGTCAATCGTGTTTGATGACCAGATGCACTCTTTTCCTCACGGCTTACCCCAATTGGGGATGCCGTAGTCCCACTGGCTAAGTCGACCAACAACTACAAGGTTTTTGTGAATACCCCACCAAACCTGTCATATCCTAGATAATAGAGGTTACCCATAGCTGTCGGTAACGCAGGAATTGATACGATTGCAACCTCAAGGTTGGAGCCCGGAATCATTTCTACCGCATGCTTATAATAATCCGAGCGAATTGTTATATATTATTACAAATAAAGTCCGAGGTGTTGTACTTGACCCCGGAGTTTTTATTGTGATACAAGCTCGGAGTTACAACCTAACCAAACCTAAAAAAATAAAAATAAATATAACGTTTCTGGGATCGGCCAAATGGGTCAATAATATAAAAGAAGAACAACTTTGTTAGGTTAGATTAGATATATATACAGTGTCCGGAAACACGAACTACAAGCGAGAAACCGGTGAATCCTTATATCTTAATTGGAGTCGATTTTGTGTACAATTGTACAATGTTTTTAAATTTGAACTTATGGTTTCGAGTAAATCGAGTTCGTGGTTGAGATTATTAAGGTCAAATTTGTAATGATCGGTCACCTGGGATTTAATATCAGATGTTGTAAATACGCGGGTGTCCGGGGGTAAAGTGAGCTAACTTCTACACTATGGTAAAAGTAAATAAGATCAATAACCTTTTTCGAATTTCCAATATTTATTTTCCCAAACAATCATCAGGAATAATTAAAATGCGAGCGTCGAGCAAATCCCTGTTTTTAGAATCTTATGTCGTGTTAGTAGCTTTAGAACTTGCACATCAATACATTAGAAATATAACTTTGTCGCCTTGGCTTGATATTCCATTCAGATAACAATATATCCCTTTATGAATACATAATGCAAACTGATATTTGTCAAATAATGACTTCGTATTAACTGCAAACTATTTAAATACGATCCACTATACATAGTACTACATCCTCGCACTGTTCTCGTTTCTTATCAGTTTCGATTTATTTTTAGTCCTGCTTTTCAAATGAGCGCCGTTTCCGCACTACTGCATTCTACATCACATTGAATTACATAACGGTACTATATGCTCGCTTGCAATTTGATCCTAAATGCAATAATAAAAATTCCTTAATTTGTATAAAGCCGTTGTGAAAAATCACTTCAAGAGTGCTGAAATGAGATTTGAAAATAGGTATAGGCACCGAAAATACATGAAAATCGAAGGAAAAAATGTTTCAAATAAAAAAAGTGTAATTAAAAAAGGTAAATTAAGAGAGGATGGTGAAATGACTTGCTACATGTGTAATCTGTTCGACCAACCGTAACCTAACAACTGATTGGCTACGCACATACTTACCTACATGCTACAGCTGACTTGACAATGTCTTTCTGATACAACCAAAAAAAGTCTTCTGTACACATACTATTAAAACGTTCACGTTTTATTTTACGTAATATTCTGCAAAAAATCCATTTTATTATTATAATTATTAATAATTTTAGCCATACAGTTAAAACTTATGAAGTTTTTATTATAATTGCTCGCTGTTGTACAATTACGTCGTTTTAAAGTTATTATTTTGTTAATGAATTGGATGTTGCACCACTCGGAATCTCGGATGTACAGCACTGTTGACGTCGTGTACAAATGTATGCAAGTTCTTTAGTTGTTGAAAAATAAATAAGCATTTCACGAAAACACGTTCGGTTTGACAACGATCGCCCTTGAGAATTATTGCATACGGAAAATAATAACATACTTAGGTACAATATGCATACACGGCGAGCAAATTGACTTATTGGCTTAAATTAAATAATGCCTCAATCGTAATGTATGTACCAACTAACATAGGCATTCCTTCATATCAAAGAGTAAAACCACACACAGAACTAGCACTATACTAAATTGTTTGCAAGGAAAACTTCAATGGCTTTCTCAGAATTGCAGAGATGGCAGCACTTCCGTTTGCATCTAGCACGTGGATTCTTCCAGCAGTCTGATGCTTTCAGCTAAATTATAATATTATGCTATATTTTACTCAGTAACCGGAATTATTTTATTTTTAACCCGTTTTAAAATTTGGCCCTACACAATGTAGTGTGAAGTGAACACCCTAAACGATGTTTTTGTTCGAGTGAACAGAGGGTTGAAATTTATAGTGGTTTTTAAATCCAGTATAAAGGGGCCCGATGACAATCAATGTCAATTGTCAATGTGTATTGTAGTGCGATTGACGGAACTTCCATCGACCCATCAATATTTCTCCCCAGTTGCTTTGTGGACGTCCTCCTAAACAGTACCTGAAGTGTGCGAATACACGGAGAAAGATGAATATTGCTCACTTATTAAGAATCTCTTTAAATTATTGGTAATCCGATTAAAAACGGAATTGCAGGCCGTTGCCTGATAAACTTTTAGTAAATTCGTAATAATATCGCAAAACCTTTTTTATGCACCTGCGTTTGTCTTGATAATATATAATGACGAAACATGAATGTTAGGATTTTTATGAACACGTGTTCCAACATCGTGACAATACATTGGTATTTTACTGAAGGTTTATCAAGAAACATATGTATTCATTCGTTAGGAGCCTGCAATCCCGTGTACATTGATACACTTTGGATTTAACTTTCCGTAACTATGGACAAACACGATATAATGTAAAATAAATCAATATAAGTAAAATAAATCAATATAAGTAAAATAAATCAATATTAGTAAAATAAATAAATATAAGTAAAATTCAATAAAAGTAAAATAAATCAATATAAGTAAAATTCAATATAAGTTAAATAAATCAATATAAGTAAATTAAATCGCTTTCCACGATAAAAAAAAGAATTCCAAGGGGCTCGATAGATAGAGCTATTGAACGAACGATTGTCAATCGCTCCGAAAATCTCTTCAATCTCTTCAATATCTTCAATTGACTCTTGTAAATTATCAACAATTAGCAATCCCATATTGTCAATCGCATGAATGAATTAACGTAAATTGACAATTAATCGTATCCAAAGTTTTTGAAGCTTTGAACTGGGTATGGCATAAATAAGATTGAGAAATACTGATCTAAACCATAAAATACAAATGTTGACTAATCGGAATATTATAGTAATGTAACGATTCGCTGGAATAACAATAAAAGTTAATTTATTTTTAGTATCTGGTTGGTAACTTAGTTATTTAATGGTGCAATTGATTTTTTTCATGAGGGCTTCGTAATAATTTTAATGATTAATTTTAATGGGCCCATTAATCTAATCCTCATATAGGTAACTCAATAGTGTTTTTAGCACGTTTTTGAAAGTTGGTGCTATAATGTTTGAGAAAATTATGAAAGAAAAAATATTGTATAAAAAAATTTACATTTACAAAAAAATCTTCACATTTTAATTTGATTATTCACGGTGTCCGGAAACTAGTAGTACAAGCGGGAAACTAGTGATTCTATAGTATCTACACCCCCTGGGGGCGTTATTGGGATCCAGGGGGGCGGTAGTGATTTTTGTATAAGCCGTGCGTTTTCCAAGTAAGGGTAGTTTTTATTTTTATTTAACTTAGCATTTGCTCAGTTTTGATTGGCGAAAGCGACCTAAGTGAGCAGGTTCGAAAAGCCATTACCCCTTTTCCTCATAGGGGAAACGAGAGAGGTTGGGTTTCCCGAGGGAAAAGCAACCCGATCTCTTCTCTATATTTTCCCACGCTAACTTTTCCGCATTCGAAATGAATCGAGTAATGAAAAATAATGATCTCATTCATAAACTTGCAGTATATTTTACCTACTGCTATTCAACAGAAAATTACCACAAATTTAGCGTAATGCGTAAAAGCACAACTCGTAGTAAAGCATTTGAATAATTATTATTCCTTTGCATAATTTTCAAGCGCGTAATCGGCAACATGCGAAAAATAATATTATTTCTATAATATTACGCAAAATGTTGCCTATCGATAATTGGTACTTTTGAATGGACTGTAATTTTAACGAGATAGAAATAATCAAGCGAATTTTTATTTATCACGAGGAAAATTAAGAGTAGGGAAAGGGAGGCCTTTACCCTGTGAATGATGTTGTTTCATTTCGAAATTCTGGTGGTTTATGGAAGGTTCCGTGGGCACTATTAATATTTTATGGATGTACATCTAGCACCGGTGTTTCACGAACTGTTTTGTGATCACCACACGACAATATTTAATGTATTTTCACTTGGGGATGATAATTTATTCTCTTTTACAAACTTTTCAAGAGATTAATTATTGCGAGGGGCGAAAAATATGCAACTAAATGCTACATCGAGTATTCGAACATAAAACAAAATAACACCTGGGATAAGGAAGAACACAAGTAATGCGACGTGAGCGTGTTTCGTGATCCAAAAGTCTGATCGTTCTTCGCTTAAATTTAAAAATCAAAATTCGGTCTCTACAAATTCAAAATCAAATGCATTTGCGAATACGATGTCAGGCACTGGTAAAAAGGCGGAATACTGAATGCTGATTGGCTGATGGCAGTCGCGACATTGGTTTCTATTAAAATCTGCATTATATATTCAGTGTTTAATATGAATTAATTTATTTTATATAGATTTTCAAGTATGGTCGATTAGGTAAGGTTAGCAATAACAGAACTCGTGGTAGTATCATTTGCATAATAATAATAAAATGTATCTGCCTAATTTTCATTGGCGGTAACCGGATAGTAATCGACAACTCGCGTAATGTGTTTTTACTAAAAATGAGCATCGTGTTTAATATTCAATTGGCTTAAAAAACATCACATGAATAGATCTTTCTACCGAGATTACGGAAATGTTGACTCCACTATATTGTGAATTGATACAACTTATAAACTCTTATCTCATCTCTCATCACATATGTTTCCCTTGTCCTATTCGTGGAGCTGTGTGAGGGCATATAACATACATTGTTCATCCAAGCTGCCTTGGTTTACGTGGCTGGTTATTTGAAGTGTTCGTCTCCTTTTCTCTTACGGAATACGACGTGAATTCTTTAGAGTAAGTTGGGTAATTTTTTTTGCTATCTCTTCATACATATTATTCCTCCAAGGTCATTCCTTCATCGACCTTCATCCATTGCAGTTCCAGCCTTTCCTTGCACAACATCTGGAGTTGCTTTTTCCCAACTTCCTTTCGTCTGTAACTGCCGCCAGTATTTTTAGATTTATACTGGAGTATGTCCATTGTCCAAGCCAGGTCGCGAATCTTATATATTTCTGCGAAGAGTATCGGCGGTCAGATGCCGAGCACATCTCGGATCTTCTTACTTCATTCATTCCTTTTTTATTCATCATTCGATCCGATCCTATTTTACAACTCCTCCGTTCTTCTCAAAAATCTCGTTTCGGCGGCTTGCACTTGGCATCATGATTTGGTAACCGTATGTAAGGATGGTTTGACATTTAAATCTGACTATCTGGTTTATTATCCTAATGACTGTACACTTTAGGATTGTTGTAAATGGAAGTGTCGCCCTCTATTATTTTCAAAAAGAACCGTTGAAATTTTAAACCGCGAGAGCGGGTTTTTATCTCTGAGTATGAATTATTTTCTTAATTCGCTTTTTGAGTCATGTGATTTTGTGGGGACTTTTCACAAAAACAAAATGTTTTTCAGCAAATAATATTATTTTGAAACGATCAATGGAATTGATTCATATCGAAACAAAGTAATTAATCGAAATGATTCACATGGAAGATGGAAATAAACCACACAATCAAATCTATTCATTCTTAAATAACATACTCAATTGAGTTATTTCGTACTGAAATAAAAGATTTAATATAATAATCATAATAATATTTGGCTAATTTATATAGCGCCGTTTTCGTGAAAAATCACCCTGAGGGCGACTAAGATTCATGACAACTAGTGACTTACATCTAAGAGTTATTTGTTGATTAATAATATTTAATATTTGGCTAATTTATATAGCGCCGTTTTCGTGAGAAATCACCTCAAGGGCGATACTACAATATCGAACTGCAAATAATACTTTACTAAAAGAAAGTAGTATTTTATATAATTAACATTGAAAAACAACAATTAACCACAAATCTCCAAAATCAGCCACTATGACACGAATCGATGTCACGACCTGTACGAGTATATCCGTGCTATTGTCAATAATTCGTCACAGAGTTAGAAGTAGTACAGGTTACAGTGGAGGTCGCCGTTGGTGCCTATAATGTTATCTTTATGTCCGTCCGTGCTTTTTCTTTGGTCCATTTGCGCCTTTCAGTTAATTTTACCTGTAGTAAAACAAGGCACAACTTTCTCACTGGATCATTTTCTTTGCATTAGTAACAAATTGTTTACCAAGGAAAGCATTGGTGGTTTCAATTTTCTAAGCGCTTACGCCAGGCTCTCTCATTTTAATTACATTTATTGTGTATAAAAGGAGGATGGTCCGCCAAATAAATCTGTCTCGACTCTCACTACTTACTTTTATTTAATTCTCATGGTCGTGCCTTTTTCTGGTGCGTAAAATTTGAAAATATTTTTTTGTACATTTAAATCTTAATTTTCGTTAAAAATATACGATTTTAAAAAAATGTCTAAACTTTCTTTGTCGCAATTATTTTGTCTCGATTTTAAAATTCCATCTCGTGTGGCAGCTGTTTCGTCCCGACAACTGCGTATTGTTTCCTGATTGCCTTCGAACGAAAGTACGCAAGTAACCGAGTATTGAAATAATCAATTGTCGTTGCGCATTAACTTTCTATCGCGTTGATTCAAACTAGCCGCTTATCAAATTAAGATGTAATCAAAATAAAACCTTGGAAGAAATGTGCCATTTTAGAAATAAAAACAACAAAAAAGCATGAAAAAATTGTTTTCCCTGTCCATACGTCAGATACGAAAGTTTAATTAAGTTTTTTTATAATTTGTTCTAAAATCGATGTTGCAATAGTTATGAAAATCTTAGTTCCATTTTAACCTCACATTTGAATCTACTGCAATTTGTTCTAAAATCGATGTTGCAATAGTTATGAAAATCTTAGTTCCATTTTAACCTCACATTTGAATCTACTGCAATTTGTTCTAAAATCGATGTTGCAATAGTTATGAAAATCTTAGTTCCATTTTAATCTCACATTTGAATCTACTGCAATTTGTTCAAAAATTTTGAACAAATTGCATTCAAACATTAATTTCAAACATTTCTTACCTTTACTACACTAGCTTACCAAAATTCTCCGATTCCGAGACTTCACAATCTCGGAAACAAATATTCTGATCTGGGTGATATATTTCATTTGAAAACTAATCAGTATAAATGTTGTATATTCTCTCACATTTATTCTTCTAGACACAAATAGACCTATGTACCCATATAACTTCTCCGCTTCTACTATTTTGTTTTGTTGATTCTTTTAAATTCAATTATATGCGTGAGGATTCATTTTTGCCATTATGTTTACATTCTTCTTTATTGCATTAATTTTTAAGTGTTTACTCTGATACAAAATGCTTGTATTTTTTTTAAAGAAAAGCCCACTAGGGCGTGTAATAAATAAATAAATAAAAATCGATGTTGCAACAGTAATGAAAATATTAGTTCCATTTTAATGAATTTCTGGATTTTTTTAGACTGGTAACTAAGATAAATAATTTGAAAAGTTGAATCGGGTACTTTGAGTTCATTCTTAGTTTCGATCTGCGCCGAGCCTCGGTACGTTGAAATTTCTGATAAAGCTTGCTGTAAACATTCCAGCGATTGATAAGAGAAATTCACTGATAAAGCCGCCCGACCAAATTAACATAATATGTATTTCAATTTCGTTGGCCTCTTAACTAAATTAGTAATCATAATAATAATTTATTATGCCTATTTAACTATTTGCATATTGATTTAAAATGTAAACAACGAAAATATTTTTTGTTTGTTTGTAAGAGAAACGCAAACGTTCTCAAGCTATTTACGAATGACGTGTCATTATTTGAACTCCTCTTACTACAGAGGAATGAACCTGCGACGCCTGTGTAGGAACCCGATGCTTTGAATCGCTCAGCCAACTAACCTGTCTATGGCTTATATTAATTTCAAAGATTTAGCAAAATATTTAACAAACGGTGACCGGATAAATCATCAAAATGATAATTCATCACATCTTTAAAAAGTTATATAAAGTCATGGAAAGTGATGAAACAAAAACTTTATTAACTGGGTTAAGTAGGTTAGGTTAGGTTAGGTTATTTTCGTGGGTTATGCCTAAATGCTATAAATAATAGGTTTTAGATGTAGTGTAAAGTGTCCCTAATGTCATACAAATAAGTTGTACATCCAAGTAGTTACTAAAGATTTATTCTAGATATAAATTTTTTTTATAACTAAACTATATCTTCTTTAAAAAGATATATAAAAATAAAAATATTCGTTTGTTCAACACTTTAAATCTCCGAAACTTATTCTCAAAGTAAAATCACGATTTTTTAAATCGCGCAATCTGTTGGATGTAAAAATAAAACCCTCTATTGTTTCTCTACCTGCATAGACATATTGAGCCACAGCAACGCGTGGCGGGATAGTGCTAGTATATATAAATAGAAAAAATTTCATGTTCGTTTGTTCAAAATTTAAATCTTAGAAATTTCTTCACCGATTGCTTTAAAATTTTGACACAACTTTGCATTCGAATACGCGTGTCTTTTTATATACCTATATTATATAGATGTCACGTGTGACAGGTAAAAACATGTGTTTTGAAAAACAGCGCCATCTGTTGGACGTAAAAGCATGCGCGCTATTGTTTCTCTATTTGCCCAGACAGACTGAGTCAGCAACGCGTGTCTCGGGGTACAGCTTGTAAATAAATAAAATAGAGATTGCAAGTATCAAATCGTTTCTTCCACATTTTTATAGCATGCATTTGCAATGACCCTGTGTAATGTTATCAATCGAAATTAATAAGTATTTATTTTGTCTTTGTAGTACGAAAACAATGAATAATGTGTTGTTACCTGAAAACCAAAACTGTGCCTAATGGATATGTGTTATAAAGTTGTGTTTGCATCAGCAATTGCAGCGTGATGAACTATTCAACAATTATTGCATAATAATAAATATTGAAAAACTTATTTAAAATTGTGATTTCTGTAGGGAATCTCTTAAGATTAATAAATACAATAAGGGGTACATAATAATAATAATAAAATGCAGTGCAATGAACTGTTAGAATAAGAATAAACAATAGTGTTTTCCACTGCAAATGAAAGGTATAGATTAGGATTTATGTCGATAAAATAATGAAACATTGCAGTGTGATAAACATACAAGGACTATAACTAAATGTTGCAAAAAAATAATGAAGGGTTATTTCCACTACAGATAAAAGTTACAGTGTTGTGAACTATTTAACATGAATTATTGTGCTTTCATGACGAAAAAATAATAAATTAATGCAGTGTGAAGAACAATTTTACAAACATGTAACTGAACTATAACTGCTTAAATATTGACTAACAGACGAAAATAGTGTTTTTTACTGCAAATAAAATTTACAGTGCTATGAACATTTTATTAAGACAAGTTTTGTAATAATTTTTAAAGGGGAAATTTGGGATTTTATAAACATCTTTGTTTTGAGTGGTGTAAATATGTGCATAGATTTGTCTAACCTGGGCAAAATGGTTGTTTCAGATCTGGACAGGCACACCAACACTCAGCTGTCTTCAGCGTAAGTACCCTTTACTCTTTATTACTTTATTTTTAAGTTCCTACTTTAAAATATATATTTGTTCTATGCTATGTTTGTCACTGTCCAAGGGTAGTACAGTGGAACCTCGATCATCTGGATGAAATGGAGTCTTGAATATCCCGGAGACAAGTCAATATTAATTGTCAATAAAAATTCTCATCATTTAAAGGGCAATTTCTTCAATTGATTCTGTAAATTATCGATTGGTTTCATCAATGAGCAATATTGATAATTTATGTTGACCGTCTTCGGGGTTCCTAATATGGTTTCGATAATGAGAATTGGGATTATCGCAAAGAGAAAAAAAAACAAATGGAAAAATTTCATCTGGTTCAAACATTCTCTATGTTCAAATAATTCGTTTTGCATAACCCAAATAATGGAGGTTCTACTGTATTTATAAACAAATTCTGCTTTTAAAAACAGTTTCTCACCAACTAAGTCTAGGGCCCCAAGCAAGCACATCGATAAAGGTTTTAGCGACAATATGGGTAACTTGTCACCATTCTCGATTATACTAAAATATGCTTAATTTAGTCTACATGATCTGTTGTTCGTTTTATGGCAAGTCTTGTTCGGGAATTAATGGAGATTGTCGATAACATTTGTCGATTGTCGATGTGCTTGTGTTATAATTTATAATGTAACATTGTGAACAACAGCTGAGCTGTGGTTAAAGCATTTGATTTTGACAAAAGGAGGCTGGTTCCACAGCCTTTCATACAAAATACATTTACTTATAATTTTTCTGTTTTGGACACTGCCAGTCAGTTGATGTGATGGTGATTGCTATATTTGATCTACAAAAATGTCTTCACACCTTTCATCTTTGGGGATGTTGTGTTAAGTAGGACATGGATTGAAACACTAACACGACAACCTCTGCGGTAAAGCTGTTAAATCCTTGTCCGATTCAAAACTCGACAAAGCGAATATAATTTTAGCTACGTTTAGTGACTAAATCTGCATAGCTTTTGTACCTTTTCCCTGGCCATTTTCTAACCTATTTTCCTTCCAATTCATAACATTTCTCAACAGTAAATAAAGCCTTTATGTGAATACCGCAGTGAAACTATTGCTTCCCCGATTGAAGTATGTTGTGCAGCTGAAGGGGTATAGGGGAAGAAGTTTTATTTATTTAATATCAACATATAAATGTACCATAATCAATAATTGCGTGTCCCAGTTAAATATAAGCATAAAAATACTAGATTATTAAAAAAAAAAAAAAATTGTATCCGTTGATTGTACGACATCAGAAAGAACAAAATTAATACAATGGAAGGATATTAAAGTAAGAATGCTCAGTCCCGATTTTGATACATTTAAACACGATTTTGGAACTAGTAGCTCTCGTAGGTATATGAAATTCATTGAGGTTAAGTAAATCAGGGCTGTCTATACTACCATTTACAATAGTTAATTATAAAATTGGGAATTAAGTTAGGGGAGAGGAAGGTTGAGAAATCACTGGCTATTCAGATCTGGTCATCAAACACTGCTAAAGCTATTAAAAGCAACGTTTCGATTCTCGAATGGTGGTCTTTGTGCAACTAAAATAATTGTATTGTTTAAAGTTTGATCTTTTACTAAATAGCAAAGTATAACAGTTTTTATTTTATTATAGTGACTATAAATCTGTTCTTAATACAATGTACAATCAATTTGAGAATGATTAATTATTGTAATTTTTTTCTCCGTGACTATACACACCATTGATGTCAATCAATGGTTCCATCGTAAAACTTTGATTGCTCGAGCTGGGCAAAAAGTTATGATCAGATGGCATGGAGAGGGTTAGATTATTTTATTGTCGAATTGATGTCTGTTTTATTAGGCCCGACCTATTTAGTACCAAACCAAAAGATGCGTCATTGTCTTAACCTACATTGGTTTACATAGATAAGTGATAATTATAATTAAAAGTATGCTTTCAAATACATAAAGATACGTCCTGAGTTTAACATAGAAATATTTAAAATATTCATTATTTTTGTAAAGCCATTGGCAACGACACTTGCCTAGCGATTGTGGATGTTAACCCCTCCGACTTTTCGCGAACTTGAAGCTAAGATGTCTTTACCGAAATGTCAATTTCACGAAAACGTTGTGTTATTACCGCCTCACAATCAAAGCTCTATAAATGAAACATTACTGAACGGAGCCGAATAGTAAAAACTGTTTTAGAAAGGTTACAAAATAGGCTTTCAAATTGTTGTATCATAAATAAATATTAACATTTGTAAATATTTAAATTTAGAATGGAAACATGAAAAAATTGTAAAAATGACTCACCTGTAATGTTTTATGTAAAAACGATACTAAAATCACGGATAATGTAAAAAAAAAACACTTATTTCATCGTACAAATGTACAATAAACAATTCTGTCACTTCACTTTTTGACCATTTCATACAAAATATATTTTTAAAAAAATAATTAAACTTGCGAGGCGGGTCGGCACGTCAAACGGCTTTCTTGGCGTCGTTTTACGATTTGGCGGGTAAAATTTGCTTCCACTGAGTAGGTCTTTTTACGGGTTTCTATGGATAACTTTGAATAGAGATGTGAAGCTTCAATCAATACGAATATTCTACTTTTTGTTTTAGGGATGTCACTAGAAGAATAACGGAGTTATGACGATTTTTGTGGAAACACACGCGTTGACGTGTAAACACGCTTATTGTACTTGACTGCTATCGTTATTTTATCGTGTATATCTGCTTACGTTGCTGACCGGTTAAGTAACATTCATAGAAGTCAGCAAGCTTTTCATAGGGTGACTGCTATTAAGCAGTGCATTTAAGATATAAGATAGTAGTCTGTGGTTTGTGACGTCATCGTTCTAGTATCTTTTCCTTTTCACACAAGACGTGGGAGAAGAAAGTGGACGGTCGTCGATGATGTACTTACGAACCCTCTCTGGGACTACTATAGGTACCTTTGGCATTGCTTTGTGATTCGCTTTAGCTATGTTTAGTGACCAGATCTGCATTTCCAGTTTCTCACAATCTTCCCCTTTTTCTTCTCCCTTCCAGCGTTTAAAAAAATATTGAAAATTTTATAGAAACAAGTAAGATGGGCCATGAACTCCTTTTAGTATGAAACTGCAAGTGTCGCCAACACCGTTCACTCATAATACTGCAAACCGCATCTACGCACAGCAGCGTGCTGCCTTTGTTTCTACTGCACACCAAACGCATAACTTTCGAGCCGTTTTGATAGTGCGTGCAGTTTGGTCGCAGATCTGTGACACTTCCATGCCGTATCTCCCTTGCTTTCTATTATATATGATAGTCACTCTGGTTCCAGGCACTCGAGTCTCTTGTTGGATCGCCACATAAAAAAGATAATTTATTATAATTTTTTTAGTATTACGTACTGATCAATTTTTACATAAAGGTAGCAGCTAAAAAATATTCATTAAGAAAAATGAAGATAATGGTGGTAGCTCTCGTCGAAGTATAACGGAGTTAAAAAGTTGATATGTTCGAATTAGTTTAGTGTTTTGAGAACTTTGCCAAGGAAGAGGTCCCGGGTTTAATTCCCAGATGTGACTGAATCTTTTCTGTTTCTAGTCGTTAATATTGTTTCCAATGATTAATTAATTTTGAATTATTTTGTTTATAGGGACGACCTTTTGGGTGACCTGTGTCTGACCGATAGTGAAGATGAAGCAAGGAAAAGGAAGTCTTCGTAAGTACCTTCTTAGATATATTCTTTCTGGTGCCTTCTCCTATCGGAGGTCGGCTATCATTAGGACAATCAGGGACCGATTAGTGGTTGGGTCGACGGTTTCCACCCAGGTGTCATGGGTTCAATTCCTCTGCTAGGTAAGTCCTTGAACATTGCACAAGCAACATCTTATGTTTACAATGATGGTAGTAGGAGTTTTTCAAATATTGTCAGGTTATTTATTCATAATCCAGCAATGTTTGTTTTGCTTTAAAAATATATATAACTTCGGAAACTCGTGGTACAAGTGGAAAACTGGTCAAATTGTCAGCTTGTGTTAAGGGGATTGATAAATAAATGGATGATTATTTCATAAAACAACATTTATTTTTTATTTTTTCGTAATGCTCTAACTAGCTAAGGTTTATAACAATACCCTTTCATGTGTCCAACTAGAACTGCGACTCATTTGGTCTTATTACTATTACCAACTGATGGTTGTATTTACAAGACTGATTTTACGTTACATTAATGTGTTTTATGAGGAAAAATTCTTAACTAGATAAAAAACCTCTTACAGGTGTAATTGTATTGTTTAAAATTTAAAATTCACAGAAAAACTACTTCAAAGTTTTACACTTGTTGATATTATTTATATCAATGACCCAGTTTGGCTTATAATAAACAAGTCATTTAATTTTGAGTAAAATGATGGTCAACACCAAATGTGATTTCTCTGCTGAACATTACATTAACTCTTTGCACGCGGCCGTATCAACTGTTGTTACGGCAAAAAGTCTATACTCACACGCGGCTGTATCAACAGTTGATACGGCAACTTTGACGGCCGATATTCCCGCTCTCTTTCGTCATAAATGTATTTCTTGCTCACTTGGACATTTGTAGAACTATCACGATGCTGACATCTACAAGAATTTCTCAAAAATAAAATTGTATTTCATAAAAAAAGATCGATAACCAAGTGCGCCTCTTCGCGCCTTTTAGTCCTTTAGTTTACATTTTTGTCAACGGATGGCGTTAGTACTAGTTTGTCATTCACAACTTTTCATAACTAAGAATGATAAGTGATCATGGTGTCCCACTTGTGTCTATAAACACAGTGGCCTAACTACACACACACCGAGAGTGGTTTATTTATGACGCCGAGTGAATGGCGGGACCACATTCAAAAGATACGGTACGTCTTTGTATGAAATTTTATGTTTTTGTTTATATAAACATCTAAGAGTGTTGACACACGAGGATTTATTTTCATATTGTGGAAAGTAATCTGTTCTGTCTATATAGTTCAATAAATCATGCCAGAATGCTATAATTTGACATTTAATTGCATGCATAGGTATTTGAAAATATGTACCGCGTACGGGTATAGATAAAATGGAGCAAATTAACGCGTTCAAAAGGTTAAAGATACTGATAAATAAATCCGATTGTGAGTCATATTCAAACTGGACACATGTTCATCTCCTGTCTTTGTTGGTTCCAGTGAGTTTGAGGGAGGTGGCTAATGTTGTTTTAATGTATTCTGTATGAAGAAAGCACTCCATTTTCATGAGTCATGTTATGACCATTTTTAGATTCCTTCTCATTATTGAATCTCAGTTGATAAAGTGATATGTCTTATTTGTTTAATTTGAATTGGTGCTGTTATAAAAATTGAAATCATTTTAATGCAGTTTCACTCGATGAGGTCGAAGTAAATGCACAGATTATATTTTATTATTGTCCCATAGAAAGCGCAAGTCATTTTAACAATCAAACTCGCGACATTTGATAATATCATTTTGTTTTTATTTTTTTTATGTTTCTTTGGTCGACTATTTTGACATTGTTTTAATTTCTTTTTATCTTAGTCCTTCAACTTTTATATCTATTATCTGTGCTTTACCTGATATATTATATCTTTTGTCGGACAGTAAATAATTTTTTGATGTCTCTGTTATCTTACAATGATTTCCCTGATTTGGTGGTCCTGCTGCTGAGAACTCCATTGTAACCTCTCTTTCTGATAACATATTCATGAAAAAGAGGTTCTGTTATCTTGCAATGATATCCCTGATACATCTGTTATCAGACGGTGAATTGCTCAATATATCTATTATCGGACAGTTATTAGACATTTGACTAATGTGTGATTAATTTGTTTTCTAGGAGTGTGATGGCCTCCCCGCCTCCCGCAGGAAGTACATCCGGCAGTGAGTCCTCATCGTCAGATTCGGATTCCGACTCTTCGAGCGATGACTCCAAACCCCCTGGTGAGAATTACAAAAACATACGTAACCTAAAAAGTGTAAGGATGCAAAACGAATGATTGAAGTCTAGGATCCTTGAGGAAGACATGGCATGATTGAGTGAATCAAATACTTGAGGCCGTATGTGATGATGTATGAATGTGAATGAAGCAAGGCGTGTGTGAAGAGAGTAAAGTTGTCTGACGGTCTGTCATCTCTGCCTACCCTTTAGAAAACCTAATGACGGTTAGTTTTGTTGGTTTTAGTACTGCAATAAATCACATAACTTAAAGGTACCAATACCACAATTCTTAGAAGTAAATGGGTATCTTGCTTGGCAAAGGTATGTATTGCTACACAACACAATCCTGACACAATGTTTACTTTTGATTTGATCCACTCCCCTAGTGTGTGAGTCCCGAACCAGAGAGGATGGACAGCTCTGCCTTGGCATACATTCTAATTATAAATCTTGAAGTGGCCCGACTTGATTGTGCCATGTCTTCCTCCTTTCTTCATTCATCCGCTCTACAATGCCCAAAGCATCCAGGCGTCTCTTTCTGAATTGTGACTGTGAAAATGTTGAATGAAATCAGATGTTACAATGTTATTTGTCATTTCCAGTGGCGGTCAGTGACGAGCCCCCGCAGGTGGTGGAGGGTCCGGGCGAGGCAGCGTGCTCGCAGCAGCAGCGGCCCTCATGGTCCCTGTCCAACTTCGCGCCACAGCCCGCCCGGCCCCCGCAGCCTGCCGCCGCTGCCGAGAGCGACTCCTGCTATGACTCCACCAAGGAGGTGGAGAGCGTGTTGGCCGCCGCCAAGGGCAAGACCGAGGTACAAACACCTACTTCATGTACTCATTACGTAATGTGTGCACTTCATTCATCATGATTGGTAATAATTCATAATTTAATTACTTCCAGACTTTGCTGTCGAGTCTCTCTAACTCAGACGACAGTTCTGATGAGCGAGGTGCCAAGAACATGCGCCTCATCCGTTCCAGCAGCGCCGTGGGTAGCAGCTCGGAGCGCAGCCGCACAGGAAGGAGCCGTCCCGCGCCACCCCCCTCCTCCGAGGATGACAGCCCCCCACCGCGCCCCAAGCCCAGGGGCCGGCCCAGGACCAAGCCCCCCCGCATGGCGGAGGAGGACATTGTCAAGAAGAGACGTGGTAGACCGCCTAAGGTCAAACAACCCGCCCCCCCGCGACCCGCTTCTTCCTCTAGTGATGATGAACGCCGCCCCCCCTCCCCTCCCTCGCATTCCCCTCCACGCCGTTGGCACACCACCGACAGTGAAGGCGAAGATTGCTCTATTGTTACCACCGATAAGGAAAAGAATGATACGCTAAAGCGATTATTCTGCTCCGTTGGAGGTGCTAAGGGCGGGGGCAAAGGGGGAGCCAAGGGAGGCAAAGGCAAGGGACAAGTTGTGGTTATCGAAGCCCATTCCTTGGAACATGAAAAGGAAGACGACAGTCTCCAAAAGAGATTAAAGGAAGAGGAGGCGTACAAAAGGCAAAGGGAGGAAGAAGCGCAGCGGAGATTAAAGGAGGAGGAAGCGATAAAGAAAAAGCTGGAGGAAGAAAAAGAGCAGAGAAGACTAAAGGAGGAAGCCAATCAGAGGAGAATAAAGGAAGAAGAAGCTGTACAAAGAAGACTGAAAGACGAAGAGATGAGGAGGAAGCTCAAAGAAGAAGAGGCTCTCCAGAGGAAACTCAAGGAAGAGGAAGCGTTACAAAGGAGAAAAGAAGAAGAAGCCCAGAGGAGATTAAAGGAAGAGGAGGCGGCGCAGAGAAGGGAGGAAGCCATCCAGAGGAGAATCCGAGAAAACGAACTCACCCAGCGCCGGCTGAAAGAGGAAGAACTGCTCCAGCGTAAGATCAAAGAGGAAGAGCTCTTACACCGCAGATTTAAGGAGGAAGACTCCATGCAGCGGAGACTGAAGGAGGAATCCGTGAAGCCCAAGGAGGAAGACCCTCTGCAGCGGAGGATACGAGAGGACAGCACCCGGATAAGGAGCAGCAAGGGGGAGGACATGGTGGTGACCGGGGAGGAGGCGGGAGTCGTGGGCCCACTGATGGTGCGGTTGGACCTGTCGCGGCTGAGCAGCTCCTTTGTGGCGCGGCTGCGGAGGGGCAAGAGGCCACCGCCCCTGCCGCCTGCTCCCCCCGACAAAAAACCCAAACTGACAGTCAGACAGGTTACCTATCACCCATTATCTTATGTTACCGACTTCTTACACAAATGGACTGCCGCATATGTGATGCGTCGGCGGCTATTCCCCATACATGGATGTTGCATATTTTATGATGCACAAAGTTTCACTAAAAAAAATACATTATGTCAAAACATGCCATTTGGTGAGATATATTGCATTGAAAAGGCTAGCATTTAAAAGGCTAGCATTTAATGGAAAGTTTTAAAAACTATGCTATCGTTTTGTAGATTAATTTTATCGAAAAAAGAGGTGAGATTATAATTACAGATAAACTATACATAAATTGCATTTAAAATACTAAACTATCAAAAAGTAGTAAAATTATTATTATTCTATAACACTTTTTTAATAACTACATTTCATTTTGATTTCACATGAACACCACCGTTTGACGTTGATGTGAAAAATATTCACTTCACTATATTTGTTTTTAAATTATTTTTTAAATTTTAACCCCCGGAATGCCAGTGAATCCCGCGGGATGTGCTGGGAACTCCCCGCACTTGCTTGGTCTTATGTATTTTGAACCATTAAAAATGCTCCTAGCATAGATAAATAAATTTTATTCTCTTGGCAATGAAATAATGTATCTTAGTATAGTTGTTATTTTTTTATCGGTCGAAAAGCGTGTCGCAAATTCCGTGTCTTTAGAAGTACTGTATTTCTTTACAGGAAAGCCTCGTATGACTTATTTTTTATTGTGAAGAACACTTGTTTAGCTGGAAAATATATAACTCAAGAACATTTTTTTATTATATTATTATATTTCTCTG
This sequence comes from Hesperophylax consimilis, assembly GCF_061612785.1. Lineage (NCBI taxonomy): Eukaryota > Metazoa > Arthropoda > Insecta > Trichoptera > Limnephilidae > Hesperophylax > Hesperophylax consimilis. The sequence continues at coordinate 24,846,358 of NC_142856.1, read as the reverse complement.
AATATAAGTAGCTATTCTGGAGAAATTACATAGGATAGATATCTAGGTTCCGAAGAACAATGTCGGATGTGCAAATTTGCAGATTTGCAGTAGAGCTGTTTAATGTTTAGTTTCTGCATTTTTACTATTTTTGATAATATATTTCTCCTTTTTTAATTTTTATATATATTTTTTAACATTTAATAGAAATCAAATTTAATAATATTGTTACTAAATTCGGCAAGTATTTTGGTTTTTATTATCATTACAACTGTTTCTGCTTTCTAGGTGATTTTCAAACAGTTAGAAAATGGCCTTGAAAGCCGAAACAGCTGTAGCAATAATCTTCTTCTTCAATGGCGCTACAGCCCATTTCGAGCCTTGGCCTCCTTTAACATGAGCCTCCACCGCCCTCTAGCCCGCTGTAGCAATAATACAAACCAAAATACTTGCAGAACTTAAAATAATATTATTAAATAAAAAACATATTATCTGGTAAATCGTTACAATTAACATATTTCTGCATAAAACAAGTTATTGTGAAAATAGTGTGATCTGGCGGGGGGCTGCTCGGCACTTTAGCTGGCACACTAACGGCCGTTGTTCCCAACTTTTAGAACGATCAATCTGAGGCTTCGATCAGCCAAGTGATTTGTTCAGTAACGTTCGATTCGCCTGTTTCCAAACATGTTTACCGTTGACTATCTTAAGTGGTCCCGCCCACTTTTCATAGACAATAAAATGACATCAAAGTAAGAACTCTCAATGTTAAATTTATATTGACAAATTAATTATTGTATTTATTATATATGCATATATTTTTTTAATTACTGTAATACATAAACCGATATTTATTATCTTTTTAAACAAAGGTATGTAATATTTTAAAAAGAAAGTGTTAGCTTGTCTTTAATGCCACCGTGTCTTGGCTTTGAATATTTTTCACTCTGTCGACACTTTTTTTAACTAGTCATTTACCAACTAAAATTAATCCAGTAGTTTGGCTTCCTTAAATTGGTTGATCACTCAGTCGTCACATTTCTGTTGGCAAGAGCGTAGTTGTGCGTTTGAGCAGTGTGGAGCCAAAATTTCGGCTCAACAGTTGAACAGTAGGATTGGGAACAACGGCCGTAAGGGTCAAAAGATGGCAGCGCCCTCCATTTTTGTTCTAAACTTTCTTGATTGAGTGTATTTGAGTATTTGGTTGTTTCCAGAACCCCGAGACGACCCCAACAAATCACGAGCGAGTGGAGACCGAGGTGGTGCGCCCCGGGGGCCAGCCGCTGGTCTACTACTCCTATCTAGAGAGAGGGCACCAGGACTGTTCCTCTGATGAAGAAAGGTTTGTTAAACTAAATAATTACACTAATACACCCAATAATAGCATTACATAATCTATTATCAAACTAGCTGTACTCCTCCACTCTGTTGCTGTAGCTCAGTCTGTCTGTGCAGATAGACAAACAATAGCGCCTGTTACTTTTACGTCCAACAGATAGCGATGTTTTTCGAATGAAACATGCTTGTCCAACAGATGGCGCTGTTTTAAAAAAAGCATGTTTTTACCTGTCACAGGTGACATCTATATTATATGGGTATATAATAACACTCATATTCGAATGCAACATTGTGTCGAAATTTCAAAGCAATCGTTGAAGAACTTTCGGAGATTTGAGATTTTGAACAAATGAATTTTTACATACATTATTTATATAGATTGTAGAAAATTAACATTAAATAAATTAAATTATCAGCTGAATTATAAAAAAAGTTTTTTTAATACTAGAAGTCAGGATTTATTTCAGTGCATGAATTCTGGGACTAACTACCATATGTATGTACTCATCATTGCCCACATTACACAATGGAGGGAAATAATAATGTCGAGTCAGTAAACTAAATAATATAAAAGATTACTACAAGAGCAGTTCAGTTAAATATGAAGAGAAAGAAAAAAACTGTATAATTTTACTATTCTTAGGATAATTAATAATGAAATATATAAATGTTTGATATTCATTTGATTTTTCAGCAGAGACCACAAGTACTACCTCCTGGAGGCCAAGCGTCTGAGGGCGGCGGCAGAGCTCGAGGGTGACCTGCTGGGTCGCGTGATGCTCTACCAGGAGTCGGTGTTGTGCTTCGTGCTGACAGGCCGCGTGCTGGAGCTCGAGCTGGACACCAAGAAGGCCTTCACCATGTACCGCGAGACCATGGAGTACATCAAGTCCATACACAGCATGCCGGCCAGGCACAGGGCTTCTCCGCAGAGCACGCTCAGCAAACTGGACATACTCAGGTACCTACCTACCTTGGTATACTTCTTCTTTGTGAGCTTTCTGGCGTTCAGCTTTAGACATAGGCCTCCCTCGAGCTCAGTTAGCTCAGTTACCTTATACTTCTTCATGAGTAATCATGAGCCTTCTGGTTTCGAGCTGACTTACATGGGGGAGTTATGAGGGAATGCTAGCTGTTGGCTGCGTCTTAGAGATTGCGCTGTACACCAAGTGGGCCTTAATATTGTAAACTAGACATTCTCAGTTACCTTATACTTCTTCTTCATGGGCTTTCTGACTGCAAGCTTAAATTATAGGATGGAGAAATAAGAGAGATTGTTAGGTATTGGTTGCATGTTTGAGTTGTACACCAAGTAGACCTTAACATTGTATGCTGGGCATTCTCAGTTACCTAACACTTCTTCTTTGTGAGCTTTATGGCGTCCAGTTGAAGATATAAGGGAATGTTGCTGTTCGCCACGTGTTGTAACTTTAGTTGGAGATATAAGGGAATGTTGCTGTTCGCCACGTGTTGTAACTTTAGTTGGAGATATAAGGGAATGTTGCTGTTCGCCACGTGTTGTAACTTTAGTTGGAGATATAAGGGAATGTTGCTGTTCGCCACGTGTTGTAACTTTAGTTGGAGATATAAGGGAATGTTGCTGTTCGCCACGTGTTGTAACTTTAGTTGGAGATATAAGGGAATGTTGCTGTTCGCCACGTGTTGTAACTTTAGTTGGAGATATAAGGGAATGTTGCTGTTCGCCACGTGTTGTAACTTTAGTTGGAGATATAAGGGAATGTTGCTGTTGGCCACGTGTTGTAACTTTAGTTGGAGATATAAGGGAATGTTGCTGTTCGCCACGTGTTGTAACTTTAGTTGGAGATATAAGGGAATGTTGCTGTTGGCCACGTGTTGTAACTTTAGTTGGAGATATAAGGGAATGTTGCTGTTCGCCACGTGTTGTAACTTTAGTTGGAGATATAAGGGAATGTTGTTGTTGGCCACGTGTTGTAACTTTAGTTGGAGATATAAGGGAATGTTGCTGTTCGCCACGTGTTGTAACTTTAGTTGGAGATATAAGGGAATGTTGCTGTTCGCCACGTGTTGTAACTTTAGTTGGAGATATAAGGGAATGTTGCTGTTCGCCACGTGTTGTAACTTTAGTTGGAGATATAAGGGAATGTTGCTGTTCGCCACGTGTTGTAACTTTAGTTGGAGATATAAGGGAATGTTGCTGTTCGCCACGTGTTGTAACTTTAGTTGGAGATATAAGGGAATGTTGCTGTTCGCCACGTGTTGTAACTTTAGTTGGAGATATAAGGGAATGTTGCTGTTCGCCACGTGTTGTAACTTTAGTTGGAGATATAAGGGAATGTTGCTGTTCGCCACGTGTTGTAACTTTAGTTGGAGATATAAGGGAATGTTGCTGTTCGCCACGTGTTGTAACTTTAGTTGGAGATATAAGGGAATGTTGCTGTTCGCCACGTGTTGTAACTTTAGTTGGAGATATAAGGGAATGTTGCTGTTCGCCACGTGTTGTAACTTTAGTTGGATGCCAAATGTGCCTTAACATTGTAAGCTGGACATTTTCAGGCACCTCGTACTTCTTTGTGAGCCTTCAGGCGTACTGCTTTAAACCTCCTTCAAATTTGCTGATTCATAGCGGTTCCCATCCATCCAATGTCATTAGTTTTTGTCAAGTTCGTCTCATCTATGACCACCTCCCAACAACGATGCCATCCGATGATAGTGTAATTCACGGTTTTCTGTAAGTCATGCCCAGGGCTGGCCCTGAGCAAAACGGTGCCGGTAAAATTATGACGCCCCTTGTCAAAACCAGTATACGCCTAGGTAGGTCATCACTGTAATCAATAATTTTCGGATGATTTGTATTTTTGTATAGCGCCTATACAAAATCTCAAGGGCGGTGTGTTAGAACTGTAAGGTGTTATCAGTGCCTTAGCGTCTTAACAATTTGGTTCCCTTAGCGGACTGTTCCAATTGCACCCGCATAGGGCCGCCCTTGATCATGCTACGTCCAGCATTCAGGAGTTATATATAATAAGCTTGAAATACATATGTAAAAATGCTGTCTAATAAGTTGGAATTTTAACCTTTGGAAATGTGTTTATGGTATGGCTTATTTTTGCGACTAGAACTCTTCAAGTGCAAAATAATCAAATTCTTCTTCTCCATTCTTTGTTTTTCTTTTACGCATACAACAGACTGTTAATAAAATTAAAAATAATTAAATTAAATATTGACGTGTTGGTATGTGACCATTAGACGAATCATCCACAAGAACAGAGGAATATTGGTGAGGCCTTCATTCAGCTGTGGATAATAAACTTATAATGATACTTATTGTTAATTCCTCTTCCAGTATGAGATGCCAGGCGCTTCTGTACCTGCGGATGTTCAAGATGTACAAAGGAGAGGTCAAGGAGTACTACAAGATCTTCCAGGAGTATTTGCAGAAGGTAATATTATCATTTTTCATACTGTAGGACATTTACAAATTTAAGATTTAAGAAAAATGTTTGACCATATTCATAATTCTTTGTCATTGTAAATAATGTGGTGCAGAAATTATTATACATGATCTGGAATTAATCTTAAGATGATTTTTGTCATTTTTCAGATTGTACAGAGATTCTGGGTAATATATTGGCAATAATTTAGATTTTCATGTCGCATCATATTCTTATTGTCTTGTATGTATGTATTTAAAAGCCTCTCTATCTATCATCTACAATGTCCACATATTATCATATCATTGTACCGTAATATTTCATCAGATTGTATATATATATATATAATACTAGTTACCAGTAGTTCTGTGAACAGTAGACCTCGCGTCCAAAAATCATGTTTCTAATTTTCTTTTATTTAATAAATCTGAACCAAAATTTCCTTTGAAATCGTATTTAAATAAATCATAAATATTTTATGTAATTCAAATACCGATTTATGCAACTTGTTCAAAGTAATATCACCATCTCAATGACAATTCTTATTTCAAACATTCTTTATGCCGGTAGGTACCATGATAATCTGATAGTATTATTGTCCCAGCGTCTGGACGGTGTAGGCCCTCTGATTGGTCAAATTTAAATTGTCTGTTTCGGGTAACTTGAATATTAAGACACAATTCCATACTAAATTAGGATCGCCTCATAATAATACGAGATTTCTTCATAAGCATCGTTTCTGCTCATATAATTTTTGGATAATATCGAAGAAAATATGTTTTAGAAAGTTCATAATCCATTGGATTAATTACATTACAATGAAAATTCTCCACAGTTACGTGATTATGTTTGACGTTTATAAAAATTCACGCGTTTCTTCAAGATGGCCGACAGAGCGCACCTCTGGCGGTTTAAAAACGAACCAAATGCCTGGCGCGAATATTTAAATATGCAGCTAACAATACTTGACTACTTACCATTAACAAGCGTTTTATAAGAAGATTTCTTCTGGAAGCTTATCACTTTGTAATGGCATTTATCATTATTTTTTATATTTTTTTTTCTTATTAATTATATCTGATTTTATATTGGCATGTTTTCTAATTTCTAAAATTGCAAAATTATTTATTTGCGATGCTTTATATCCTGAGTGAAGTATTTTAAGACCTGAATTTTTATCGAAAGTGTGATCATTATTTAAAAGATTATTTGCAAACTCAGATTCACTATTTCCATTTATAGCCCTGCGATATTCTTTAGTTCTGACTTCAAAGTTTCTATTGGTTCTACCTTTGTAAAAGATATTACAATCATCTCAATTGAGTTTTTAAACTCCTGTTTTTTTTGTTTGAATTTTGCTATCATTATTATTAAGAATATATTTCTTCATTGTTATTAGTGTAAAACGCCAGTTGAATGGTACCAGGATTGTTTATATATATATATATAATTTTAGAAGTATCGTTATCCACAAACAGAATTTATTTATTTATTTAAGGAGAAAACACAGATACAGACAGTAATTAAAAGATAATTTTACGCCATTGTTTATTTCTATCTTTAGAAAGACCGTTTGAAGAGAATGTGTTTAATTTTTTTATTTAGTATTTCAACTATCAATTTATTAGAATAACCGTTATTAAATGCTATTTGTCTTATGAATATATTGTTTTATGGTTATATGCTATTTGTTTTTTTCAGGTCTTAAAATACTTCACTATAAATAATTTTGAAATTTTAGAAATGAGGAAACATATTAATATAAAAGCAGATATAATTAACAAGAATTTTTTTATAAACTCTCTTTTAAATATTTTCCCACTCAACTGGTCTTTCCCGTCTAACGATATTGTAATTCCTAATTATTATAAACCCAGCCTACTCTTACTCCTCCCCCCTCCTTCCACTTCTTCTTTCCCAATTGCAATCTATATTTAATTTTTGACTTCGGTGTATACACAATAAAATGTAAACATTATATTTATTCATTTATTGGACAATTTGCATAGCGCCGCTTTTGTGAGATATCACCTCAGGGGCGCTATATTGTAATAATCTACCTTTATATATAGATTTTTACTCTCCTGATGAAGGTGTATATATAATCTAGCATTAAACTTTATTAGATACAGTAACAGTTGTAGGTAAAGAATTACCACCAGTTGGAGTAAAATTAGCACCTTTTAATTAAACCGACTGCTAATGTCATCGCACAATTACCCTCCTTTTATTCATAAACACGGGTACAATTAATCAATATGTAATAATCTATTATTTAAGTCAACTTTGTTAAAACTATCTTTAATTGTGACAAACTAAACGATATTGATTCAACTTATAGACATTGACGGTTGTAACACATATTTAAGCACTGCAAGTCTCCTATGAGCTAATTATATTAGGTACGATAACAGTTAATATCAGTTGTAGACATGTAGTCAATAATAGTGTTTCATTTGAAATAATCCATCACAAATACGTAAAATTTCATTTATTCAAACAACTGTCATTCTTATTATGCGTAAATTTAGAATGTTATTATTAATTAACTCCTTCCTGTTCCGTGTTTTAACAATATATATACTCACCCTCTCTCTGTGAATGTTCTTATATCTATCTATTAAATGTAACTGTTGTTAATATCACATAAAATGGGCGAAGCCCAAGCAAGAGCCGCCCGCAGGGCCTAGCAGAAAAAAACCCGCGGAGCGGGTTTTTAACTGCTAGTATTGATTATTATGATTTGACAGTTTGTAGTATATTCCACGCTCATGCGAACTCTGGCTTTATAAAATGTAGTATGCAACACGGTCACCTGCTTGAACTGGAAATGGAACGTAACAAACAAATTTACAGACAGATGAAATGCCAAATGGTCGAGTGTCATCATCAGATCTTATGGACGCTGGAAAAGTGTCGATATCATTTTATCACATCATATCATTTCATCGGACATATCATTTTATCACATCATATAATTACATGTGCATATTGTGATTGCAGCCCGCATGTCCGGAAGCTGTGGGAACGGTGTCGCCCCTGTCCCCGACGCCATCCCCCGCGGGTTCGGTGGGCTCCGTGGGGTCGGCAGGCTCCAGCGGCTACAGCTCGGCGGCGCCGGCGCTGACCCCGCAGCACCTGGGCTCCATTGCGGCGGCGGCTGGTGCCCCCACCGCCCCCGTCATGCTGGCCGTGCCCCAGCAGGCGCACCAGGCCATGGTCTGCCTGACCAAGTACTACGGCTTCCTGCACATATCGCACGACCTGTGGGAACAGGCCGACCAGCTCATCAGGATTCATAGATACACAGGTATGCACTTTCCAGCTTCAAATTGAGATAATATTTATTATTATTATGTGCAGAGCAGGCAGCATTCTGCTGATGCGCTCATATCTGATTTCACAACAAGTTTGACAGTAATTGAGTTGTTTTAAGTTTGAAATAAGTCCTTTCTTCTCTCCAAATGTGAATCCAATAGAGCTTTGAATTGATTTATATTTGTTGCATCGATGACATGTTGTGGGAGTTTGTTCCAAGCATCCACTACTCTATTTGCAAGGAAGTGTTTTCTAGGATTAGATGCAAAAGGCGTTTTGGTAATTTTTTTTGAGTGTCCACGGAGATTTATATTTTTATTAGTAGTGAAGATTTCTTGGATGCTAGGGCAACTGTAATGTCCAGATAAAATTTTGAAAGTCTCGATCAAGTCAACCCTTTCTCTTCTTTCTTGTAAGGTTGGTAATCTTAGTTCCTTGAGTCTATCTTCGTATCGTAGATCTTTCAGAGCTCTTGGTATTTTAGTGAAACGTCTCTGTACTCTCTCTAACAGATTTATATCCTTTGCGAAGTAAGGACTCCATATTTGGAAAGCATATTCCAGGAGATATGATATATAACACAGTTTCAAATGGGAGACAATTACTTGAATATAATGCTGTTAGTTTCAAATGGAAGAGACATTTCCGTATATATAATGGTGTTAGTTTCAAATAGAGGAGATATTTCCGTGAATGCAATTGTGTAAGGTTTGAAAGAAAGAGGTTTCCGTGCATAACAATGCCATAAGCTTCAAATTGAGAAGAGATTTCCGCAATATGATCCCTTTGGTACTACAGATAAAAATTATTCCTATGAATATAAAGCTGTTAGGATGGGTTTTTTCATAGAATTTAAACAATTCATCAAATTTCAACATTCATTTGCGAGTTCTGTGAATGTCCTATTTAAGTTCTGTTATTATATCATTTAGGCCAGTTACTTGACAGAACTGAGATACTAAAAGAGCTTGAAAATGAACTTTAAAATTTGAAGAATTTTTCAAATTCTCCGAAACAACCTGTCCTTAGTTTCAAATAGAGAAAGCTGCTAGTTTCAGATACAAATATTTTATTGAAATTATTCCAAGTTAACGGAAAGTAATTTTCATGAATATACCTACATAATGCTGTTAACGGAATGTACCCACATAATGCTGTTAACGGAATACACATACATAATGCTGTTAACTGTTAAATTGAGTAGTATTTCTCATTTTATTATTATAAATTAACGAATGTAATTCATGAATATTATGTTTTCTTTGACGGTAGAAAGGTTGGGCATAAAGTTTGACCTCACCACTACAGTACAATATATGCAGTGATACAAATGCCCTCACTTTGGTCAGTGAAAGCAGCTTAGCTTAGCTTAGTCTACAATTTCCAGACACCGCAGATACTCATATTTCTTTATACTTTACTTGTCCTAGGATCGCTTTATAATATGTTTGTAATTTCCAGATCTGTTTATAAGCGTGGACCGTGCGTGCGGCCCCCTAACGCTGCACTCGTCCTTCCGCCACCTGGTGAAGTACGTGCGCCACGCCATCTCCATACTCAAGGCGCAGTCGCGCCACGGCTCGTGAGCCTGGTTGCCGGCACTCACGCCCAAGTGAGTGTGGGCGGAGTGATGTCACCCGCTGCCAAGCGCATGCACCGGACCAACACATACACACCTCGGGGATCGACATGTCTGATAGATGGTCAACTGGAGTAATACCTTAGGGATCTATATGTCTGGGATCATTGTCAGATAGAATAATGTATAGACCGGGGATGGAGGTGGAAACGGAGCAATACCTTCTTCAGGGAGCAGAGCAATATACTCTTCAGGGGTTTGACTGCTACAGCAGTGTGCGGTCCATAAGCATTTTAGTTTTGTGGCCAACTGCGACTCTGTACAATACGTTTTTGGGGATCAACTGCCACAGCAGTGCGGTCTATAAACAATCAAGAATTGTGATGATCAACTGCGCGATACTGCCGAACCATCCAGAATTGTAATCAACTCACAATATCAACACCGTTAGTGGGATCAATTACTACCAGAAGTTACCAACCAGATAGTGTTCAATGGTGACCAACCTGAATAAGTGAAATAAGTGACCAACTTCATCCTGGATAAGTGTTATATGTAGCCAACTTCACCCCTAATAAGGGCTTTAAGTGGCCAACTAAAGCCGGGATAGGTGTTGTAAATGGCCAACTTAACCCTGGATTAGTGTTATAAATGGCCAACTTAATGTTGGATAAGTGTTATAAGTGGCCAATTAAAGCCTGGATAAGTGTTGTAAGCTGCCAACTAAAGTCTGGATAAGGGTTGCATTGGCCGTCTTCACCCTGAAAAAGTGTTATAAATGGCCAACTAAAGTGTTATAGTGGCTAACTTCACCCTGGATAAGTGTTGTAAGTGGCCAACTAAAGCCTGTGTGTTTTGTGGCTAGCTTAACCCTGGATAGCGTTTACAAGAGACCGAGTGAATCCTGGATATGGTTTCAACGGTGACCACCGTCATGTGTCGTTAAGTTCAACGTTCAAGTGTTCGGTTCGGTTTTTTGCTCCGGATCAAATGGTGTCTTAAAGAATTTTTTGAGAAAGCTCTACATAGATATAATATTCTCAAATAAGTGAATTTAAAAAAAGAAGTTATATTACACTGTGAAAAGTTTGCTGCTTAATAATAATATTACGTGGGGAATCACTAGTAAGGTTTTTACTATTGCACGTGATGTCAATTTCTACGTACAAAGGCTATTGACAATTAAGAATGTGCGTGTACGTGACTTCTGACGCGCACAAAGGTGATACAATTTAAAGTTCTGGGCTTGTGCATTTTGTAATGGCAATTTCATCTATGATTGAAGGAAATAATTACTACTCATTTGGGATAACTGTTTTCATTCCTGCTATTAAAATAATTCACTTTTTGGCAGCTTTTTCAATTTTTATGGAAACAATAGCAATATCGGAGTGAATTTGCCTGCGTATTGAAAACCAGGTTCATGACTTTAAAAATCTCAATTTGTCATATAAGAAACATAACGTTGGTGCAAAAGTTGCCTCTTGATGTCTTTTCCACGCTGATATTGTCAATTTGAATCCTAACACTAATCTAACAGAAGCAAGTAGTTATCTGAGGCATTAAACATTATTTTTATACAATACATTTGCTCTTAATTCATAGCTTTAGTGTTTCTGCGTAAGAACCATTCGTTTTCAAAGAATGGGTGAAATTGTTTACAAATTTGACCTTGTGACCTAAATACAAATATTCAGTTTAAATTAAATTAAATCAAAAGCCCAACAAGTTCTACAAACCTTAGTTTTGATTAATTGTAATCAAGAATATTCTTAATCCTTCGAATGCTAGTATCACAAATGTATCAAACTTAAAAGATAACATATTTGATACAAAAAGTTGTGCTGTTTTTCCTCTTCCTATAATATATTTTATTATGACAATCTTTTTAAAGAAAAGCTTCCTGCGTTTGCTCTAAATGCCAAAATGTTGAAAAAGAGAATATTGAATTCCATTTATTTAAGTCTCCGAGTGGATGTGAATGATTTTTATTTTATTTTATTTGTTTATTAATTTATTGTTAGCATTAGTTTTTAATCAGATTGGAGGATTTAATAATAATACTTTAGTTTTGTGTTTATTACCTAGAACTCTTTCATTTTATTATTAATTTTATGAAGTTTTGTACCACACCATTTTTTTTTGTTATCTACACCTTCTAAACGTTTTTCCCACTATCCATATTAATGGTTTGAAAATTTATGAGATTCAGTTGACAAAGTTGCCAAAACATTTATTACGTATAGATTTACCGATAAACATCGATATATATATACATGGCCGGCTACAATTTGTCTTGACATTTATTTTATTACGTTGTGCCAGAAAAACAGCCTACATTTCTCCGTGAAAGTATTGTGACCTTTTTATTGGTAGCATTACGTTATCGCGTAGGATGTACAAATAGATATCAAAATTGCTTGAGCCTTTTTCTTGATTCCGTGAACACTTCAAATCAGCAAGAAACTAAATATTCATTCGTAAATGGACATCGCTAAGCAACAATATAATATGTAGATGGGATTGACTTATTTAACTGTATCCTTCTTGAGAGACTTCTGTACTTGATTTCACTATTAAATTAACTTGTGAAGCAATTTTCTTTCATACGAGAACAGTTTTCACTTTACGCGCCTTGCTAATTTACTTTACTAGAGAGATAAACAGTTTATCTTTATTTGAGAGCAGTGGTGGCTGGTGGTCAAAATATATGGGGGTTCACCATCTAAGATAATAAATTGAATACATATTAGGCAGGTACATACCTATTTATAAGGAAGTTCTTTTGAACATTGCCTGAAAAAGTATAGAAGTGTAAGTGTAGTTAAATTGGATGCACAATATCGACAACAATATTACATAAACACGTTTCCGTTTAACATGCCGCTAAACAAACCGTTCCTTCGATCGCGTTAAACAAAAATTTCCAAAGCATCGTATGTACCTACACTTTCAACTTGTCACAGAATATGCAAACATTCTTGTAAAATTCTGTGAGCGATATTGAAAATGAACTACTCCTCTGAATATAGGTACAAATCGCACTGCATTTGATACACATCCATATATAGATATCTATTATTATGGGTTATATAACCGAATCAAGTTTCGGCACACTGGAATTTTTAGATTGGCTGAAATTCAGGGAGTGCATAGCGCCTCCGCTCCTAAGAGCTAGCTGCCGCTGCTTGAGAGACAATTTAACTTTACACAGGCTATGTTATATTATGCTATGCTATATTTACTTTACTCTGGATTATGGATCTAGGAAGGTTCTTATTTTAATGAATTCAGTACAAAGAGGACTTAATGTATTCTCTAGCGGTATAATTATACTCTCCATTGACTTTGAAATTAAATCAATCTTTACACTTAATTAGAACGTTCTATTGGGCACACATTTACTTAACCTTTACAGCGCTGGCCCTTTCAATGCAATCCATCTCACAACGCGGCACGTATGTGTTTTACTGAAACTAACATCATGGATCCTTCGACCTGTGCAGGTGCAATTGATGAAGTCTGCTCCGGGTACCGACTTGCCAAGGCGCTGATAATACCTAACACAGCGCTCTTGACATTTTTAGTATCGCCAGGCGCCGTTTGGCATGCATGATGGCTAATGGATCACACGCGGCAGCCGCGTAGATCAAGTTCAAGAAACTGACTCCACTGGGTTGATTTGAAAAACGAATACGTAAATCTTTTAGATATGAATTATTTAGGATTTGAAAAAACGGCATTACAAGAAAAGCAATCGGCAATTATAATGGCAATTTAATAGCGTCAATATTCTTAATAAATAAATAGATTAACTCTTTGAAATCTAATAATAATAATAAATATGATAAAATAAGTTATTTTTTAAATATTGGCCTTTATATAACTCTCTCATTATGAATTGTGCGCTCCAATATTTCAGCAAAGTTCATGCTACTTTTCAATTGACTGCTGTACTGACAATTATAGTTTGAAGATGCAGTTGCATTGTTTGCGTTGCATTTTACAACTTTTTTAATCTTTGGCCGCATTAACTAAGTATTATCAGCAATCAAGATCACCAGGGTTGATAAGGCCATGTGTCAAAGCCAATTTCTTTCCGTATCAACGGTTGATAAATATTACATTATTTAATAACCAGAACCCCATTTACTTCATCGAACAAGGCATAATGATACAATTTACATTATCAACTAAGGCATAAGCATATACTTAAATAATGTCCAGCAGTGTAAATTTTTTTATCGTTACGTTTTGTTGTATATTTTATTTTGTTTAAATCGTTACCCAGTGTATTAATTTTTTTCCGCTTTTTTAAATGTAGCTCCAGTTAGATATTGGTCGAAAAAGAATTAAAAAATATATATAGTGCCTTCAAACATTACTGTAAAATCAGTTTCTGGCTTAAAGATAATTAAAATACTAAGACACCAAACAAAAGGAAATATTTCATTTGTATGTGCGCAGAAATCACATGAAGCCTTCAAATGATAGTTCTTTAGGAATCGCCGCTTTTTGGTACTTTAAAATAAATGAGTTTTTCAGAATAAAAAAGGTACGTCAGGACAAGGAAAAAAGTTTTACATTTTAATCATATTTTTTTATACAACGTGTTAGATTGAATATGTAATAATAGTGTGTTTTCAGGTATCTCAAAATTGCTTTATTTTTTATTTTGGCAATTGTTACAAAAATTAGTTAATAATTTATACAAAATGTTAATTTCTCATCTACCAAATTTAGTTGCCTCGCGTAAGAACAAATATTACAACCCAATTGTTCCCTCAAATACTTTCTAATGTGAGAACCAAAACAATTGTTTGAGAAAGTTTATTTCACCAAGGGCAATATCAACTTTTTTTTCGTTTTAATGTAATATTTTTCATGAGATCTTTCTAGAATATGCGTTTTCCCTTCTGTTCAAAGGGGCAATCTTCCCACATAAATGCTGTTTATTATTTATCAGTTCACACGCAAAAATACCAAACTTTATTAACTAAATGGATACTTTTATAATGTCAGATACATAATGAATGCGTACAAAAACCATAAGCAATCTTTAAAAGGAGATAACTGATAAAAAAAAAACATTTTAAACACTTTGAGTAAAATCTACTAATAAAGTACTTACCCCAATTTAGTTCTGTTGCAATATTTTAATTTAATTATAATATTTTCTAACAAACACCCTTTTCCCTCCATAATTCATCTATAAATGAGACATCTTTGTTTTGTTTTTGATACTTTAAAAATGGAACACATTCAAGTTTGAGTAAAATCTACCAAGAAAGTATTTTCCTCAATTTAGTTACAATATTATGTGTGAATATTTTCTCTTCCAAATTTTACAACACTTTAAAAATGGAACTCATTCAAATTTAATTAAAATCTATAAATAAAGTACTTACCCGAATGTGAACAGAGAAAATAATAAACAATTTATGTGGCAAGAGCAT
Organism: Hesperophylax consimilis; assembly: GCF_061612785.1. Taxonomy (NCBI): domain Eukaryota; kingdom Metazoa; phylum Arthropoda; class Insecta; order Trichoptera; family Limnephilidae; genus Hesperophylax; species Hesperophylax consimilis. The sequence goes on along the minus strand of NC_142856.1, from coordinate 24,831,275 downwards.
TGTTTTACATTGATTTACCACATTTTTTGATGCAGTAGTCTGATATATATGAAGCCTCATGGTTTGTCGGTTGGTTTGTTGGCGTAACTTGCATCGCCGTTTTCGCCAGATCTCCACAAATCCTATATTTCAGAAAACCCAAAGAGGGTAGGCAATATAATAGTATATAGATTATTAATTTATCTGTGTATCTAAGTATAAATAATAATAATATATTATGCTCATGAAAGTTAATAGTTAATTCGGTTATAGATAAATTATTAACGATGGTGATTTAAAGTGTATGAATCATTTTGTATAAATTGAAAAAAATAATTATAAATAATAATAATATAAAAATAGTTAGATTTATTTTTGTAAATAAGGATAGCGACGAGGTAAAAACTAAGTTTAATATTAAGTTTTGGGAAAGGTTTTAGGCAACTTTAAATATAGGAAATAATACTAACTATTGTAATTATACACAATGGGTCGCATTATATGTGGCATCTAGCTAAAGTAAATCACAAACCATATATAATTATGTTTATATAGAGAGACAACCTAGCCATAATGATATTACACGTAATAAGTGCATGTATTTTATAACGTAGAGTGCTTATAAAGATTTTATTATAGTCTTATCAATAGTTTGTGTTGTGCGCCGATTGAAAGTTTACGATATACTACTTTTGGTTATGGTTTGAGATTCTTACGACCAATGTTGTTGTGTCTGTTGACTTTGGGGTCTTTGAGCCGTGCTGTCCTTTCTCCTGCTCTATAAGCCAGCATTGCAACTTGGCACTTACAGCGTCCTGATGATGTGAGGTTGTTCAGAAAGGAGGATTGTATCATGGCTCAACACTCTGATAGATAACTGACATAATAAAGTTTATCATTTGTTGGAATGTGCTACTGCCTGCATTTTTTAAGTTTTTATACAGCATTTGATGTAGAAAACACAATTTGGGCATTATTATGTACTTCATTGGTTCTGGACCCAGAGGTCACTTATTCAAATACGATTTGTAACAAATTCTAAAGTTTTATATGGGCTTTTCCCATAAATTAAGATGCTTTGGTGATAGACCACCATTCAGAATTGAAACGTTGTTTGAAATTGATTTACATTTTTTTTAGTTCTAAATCTGTGTAGTCAAGTACTTCCCAATCTTCTGACACTCATTATCTTTGCCTCACAACATTCTCGTGTAGTCAAGTACTTCCCAATCTTCTTCCAATGCTCATTATCTTTGCCTCACAACATTCTCGTGTAGTCAAGTACTTCCCAATCTTCTGACACTCATTATCTTTGCTTCAGAACATTCTCGTGTAGTCGAGTACTTCCCAATCTTCTTCCAATGCCCATTATCTTTGCCTCACAACATTCTTGTGTAGTCAAGTACTTCCCAATCTTCTTCCAATGCTCATTATCTTTGCCTCACAACATTCTCGTGTAGTCAAGTACTTCCCAATCTTCTTCCAATGCTCATTATCTTTGCCTCACAACATTCTCGTGTAGTCAAGTACTTCCCAATCTTCTTACGATGCTCATTATCTTTACCTACTGAGGATGCTGTAGTGCAACTGGCTCCAGGCATGATTAAAATTGAATCTCCCTGAATCTTGGTTGAGTTTGGTGGAGAATTGTCATTTTGTAATTGTACGCTACACTATAGCGCTGCTTCCGATTGTAGTTTTAAATTTATTAATCTGCTAACAATTCACCAATTCCTGTGATCAGAATGAAGACAGATTAAAAAACGTGTAATATTGTTTTGTAATCAGTTGAAAAGTGAAATAATTCAATATGGGTAAATACAAATAGACTTAACACAGTTTAGGCGGTTATGTAGAAGTCTGGTCAGTATAATATCCAGACTTGTATTGTGTTTTCTGCATCGATGTGTGCACTACAAATTAGGTTCAGTAGAGCTGACCGCATCTATCAACAGATTATTGTATGCAACATAATAATTTCATTTGGTTCCCCATTCCTGAATATTTATCAACTTGTAATAATTATTATTTTATTATGAATAAAATAAATAATGACGCAATTTTTTTTACCATAAATAATATATTTATTGAATTTGGGCGATTGTAATTTTATATGGAATATTGTTAAGGAGCGTTGCTACCAAGTGGAGTTATATGTGACTATATTTATATAAGATTATTGTATTTGTTGATATAGACTATGTGTTTATTTGGCTTTGATATGAATGTCTTGGAGAGTAATTATTGTACCTACATCTATTTTTGCATAAGTTACTTTATTTGTAAGTTTGTTAAAAATTGGTATGTCGCCGATCTGGAAGGTAAAAGGAAACGATGAATCGCCAATAGATAATAATTTTATATCCTAATTTATTCGTGAATCTTTGAGCCCAATGAATATTGTTTCTCTCTAAACTTTGTAATTATTATAAATTAATTTTCAGTACATTTATTGAAATGGACTTATTTTCTTTTAATTTACATTCGCTCTAGACAATCACCAGAAATGAAAAATATTGCCAGTTAAAAAATGCGTCAAATATTTAATTTAGACGTGTTTTTGTTTGCCATGTTACCAACACATCAAATGTTTAGAATAAATGTTATTTTACGCATCGGTATTTAAATTCGACATTCTTTACTGAACTATTTATTTGTGCAGCATATTAATGGAGTATTAAACCCATTTGATTATATAAACCTATGCTCAATGAAATAATCTATCTATGTAGCTACAATTTATCTCAAAATGACTTAAACTAAATTATTTATTTTATTATTCTAGCATGCCGATGATATGTTTGTTATTCCATTGTTAAAACTTCTTGCCACATTAAGTGTTCTATTTAATGAAAAAAAAACAACATTATTTATTTTAATTTATATTTTAACGATTTTGAATCAACTTTTTTTGTACATTTGAAGAAAATTTGAATAGTTTAATTTTTTATTTAACATAAATTTGGCAAAACGTTGAGTATAAAAAACATGGGTCGAATGAGCAATAATTATCATAATTTATTGACAAAACAAATTACATACTTACTTATAATAAAAATAAACTTCACCTGTTATTTATAGTGACAATTTAAGTTGTGTTATTTTTGATCAATTCTACATATCTCTCTTTTGAAAATAATTGTAAGCAACGAAAATGGCGTAATTTAATCCTGTGTTTGTATTATGTAGTTTCACTTTACTTATTCACAACGATGATAATGATATTTAATTAATTCATTTGATGCATATTCATTATTTTTTAATGCTAAAATGAACCATGTAATCTTTTTGATTCAAGATAAAAATACAAACCCAAAATTTCCTTGTTAATTTAGTTGGACAATTAAAACATTTCATTTTGTAGACACCAATTTTGTTATACTGCATAGAAAATTGTTGAAATGTATACGATATTTCATTATTGAAATTCTGTTGAGAAACTCAACACATAATCTGTTGCTGGAATATATTTTTCATAGAAAATAATACTAAACTTGTATCACATCTTCAAAACGATAATGAATCACCAAAGTTTTGTAGGTTGCATTACTGTTTATAATCGGGGATAAAATAACTATTGGATAGACTATGTTAATTTAATATTAAAACATGGTTTTCAGTAATACCCTATGGCAGTCCAATTATTCCAGTTTATGTTTGTAAATAGCTCTCGGATCTGTAGAAAGCTTTTAACTGGTGTGTCTAATAGTTATTTACCCGTGTGCCAATGTTTGTTTGAGCAAAGGGAATTATTCTGTGAATTGACAAATGAATGTAATAAGTTTGTTAAGTTTCCCGTATACAGAATACAGTTAGGAGTTACAGTCTGTCGAGTTGAGTCTCAGTAGTAATTGTGTGCGTAGTAATGCAGAGTGAATGTTAACTCTACAATTGCGCGAGGACAGTGTCTTATTGGTGTGAATCAGATTAGAACAAACCTCATTCTAAATGCATGTTAATATTGCTGTGTCTGTGTCTCAAACACCATGAAATATAAAATACCACTAAATTAAAAATAATATAAAATAAATTATTTTCACATATTTTTTTATGAAACGTAGCAAGTGCTTCTTATCAGAAAATATAAAATAAATAAATGTATCTCTTCCGTTAAACCGAAAAATGAATCATTTCCATTTTGTATAGTAATATGCATTGTACATGTTTGTATGTGCGACAGAACAATTATTGGTGGGTTGATGAACATTTAGACATAATGTCGAGTATTAAATTATAACTTAAAAGGGTACCTATATTGACGAAGTTATAAAAGTAGAATTATCAGATTAAGGTTTATTTAAATTGCAATTACGTCAAACGAGCACATATCACGGCCGGATGATTACTTTACACTTGACATTCAAACTACAATTGCAACCTTTATTTCTATTCATATTTTGTGCAATCAAAACAAACCTTCGATATGAATCTTCAAATTTAAAAGCAATATATCCAACAAATATTGAATGTGCAATGTAATGTGAAATACTGTTTTTGAAGCGGAGATTTGATGACGAAATGACCTAATGTTAGTGGAGACTGAGCCATGGAGCCGTGGAGTTCTGCAGAACATCACAACTCACGAATATGTTATGCCAAACTGTACAGTACTAAGTAGACAATGTTCTGATTTGTAAATAATGTCTGTTTTTTGTAACTAGTTGAAACCGTGGTGGGATCGGTTTGCAAATACGTTTAGGTAACGCAACGTCTGTCCTGTGGAATATGCGAGCACATCTCTCTTCTGAACAATTGGAACATTCCTTTGCAACGTTTGAGCGTATTCCTCAAGGTGACGTCATGTTACCGGTTTTTAACCATTCGTTAATTTATTCAAATTGTAATTATTATTATTTATTTCGTCTATTGAACGGTTTAAATTGAGGGTGATAGTAAACTTAACCAAATTTTGTTTATATTTGTTTTATCTCCCGAGTTGGCAGTTTGCAGTGTTTATTTGATTTGTTTCTTGTTGTCTGTACGCTTGTATGTATGTATGTTGGAGAAGAAGTTGAGAAGTTGACTTCCCCAGAGTGATTGTTGTCTATTATTTGAACTGGTCTGGTGGTTCCGCAGACAGAAGCTAAGTTCCCCGCAATGCCACCTATTTCTAAGAGAAACATATTTTTATAGTTGCGGAGTTAGTGGGATGGCTCACAATAACATTTGGTACTCTGTACAACTGATGAATATAATATTTTTACATGCTAAGAGAGAAATCACAAATACTATTGATAATCCTTTATTTTTAAGAGATATATCCGCTCTGTGGGTCGGATAATTACCAAACTTTTTTGTATATTAAATAATAATTATAGAATTTATTATTGAAAAATATAATGTTTTCATTTTATCCCTTTCCTTTCCCCATTTCTAAATAATTTTACTATAAACAGGTTTTATATTTGGACAAAGCAATAAAAAATATTTATGCTGTTGGGAGTGGAAAACTTCAATAAATGCAGGAAATGTGAAGAGGGTGTTAATGTCCTGTGTGACACGTTGTGGAACCAGGAAACGCAGCTAAATATCCCAAGACAACCCTGGTGAACTTTAACAAAGGAACCCAGTTACTGTTAAACGAATTTGGAGTATCCTGGCCGCCTCCAGGAAACAGTTCTACTCCCGCAGGTCTCCTGCCATCTCCCTCCAGTTCCTATTGCCTAACGCTGCGGTGTTGGTCTCCACACCATCCAGCCACCTAAGTTTAGACCTCCCAATACTCCTTTTTCCTGTTTCCTTACTCTTATAAAGTAGCTAGTCTCTTCGTGATTGGCCATCTCTTACGTTCTCCAAAACTGTCCAAGTTAAGGATTCATTCAGAATCGAAAAGTTGCTTGAAATTGCCTTAGCTGGTGACCAGATCTGAATAGCCAGGCCCTACTTCCCAACCTTCCTCTTCCATCTCCTTAACTTCAGCATCATAAAATATGTCTCTGGACAGTCAGGAGCTCTTGTGCGATTTTCAAATTTAAAAAAAAATGGTACAATAAATTTTTGCTAAATCTGTAAAGAAAATTTTCTCCCTATTCTTGTTAAACATAATATCACCAACATTGTGAAGGCTTCAGAAGAATAAAAATAATATCAGTGAATTATCATGATCCTAAAGTGCATAACTCGAGACAGCTTTGAAATACGACGTTGATTCGAGTAAACAGAAGAGTTACTTTGCGCAGCTCATTTGCGTCAGTGGCTTTATCTCAGACGTCAACTAATGAGATAGACAATTAAGTGACAATAGTTATCATTATAGGTGATAAAATAGAGGCAGAGATGTTCAACCATCTCCTTTTGATAAAACATTTGTACACTATAACAGAGTTATCAGATGTTTGCAGTCACAGTAGTGTAACATACATTACGTAATAATAGGGCAGAAGTTGGTCCAAAACTTTCCAAAGCTGAAATTAAATATAAAACGTCAGTGAGACTACGGCATCTCCAGCCGGCCCTGTGCAGGCGCAATTGGAGGAGTCCTCCCTGGGCACTGACTTGCCAAGGAGGCACCTAATACAGCGCCCTTGAGGTTGTTACTGGCGCCAGGCGCTGTTTGACTCAGGGCCGGATCTGGGCTGAAGGTAATGGAGTGGGGAAGGAGATGGGGAGGAGAAAAGGAGGGAAAGTATCGGGCTATTCAGATTTGGTCAACAAACACAGCCATTTCAAGCAATGGTGGTCTTTCATCAGGACATTGGTGAGAGTATTTTCGAAGCACAGACCCATGAAAATTACAGGATATTATAATTATTGTAGGATTTAGATTGAATGCTGTAGAAATGAGATCCCCGAGGCGTAAGTGAGGAAAAACCATGTATGATATTATATATTTCAAATCCCGCACAACACACATAACAATCAAAATTAGTATGTTTGATTATTTAAAATGTAGAAATTATTGTGAAGCAACACAAATTAATTAAATAAAATTTACATCTGCTCGCCGGGATTTGAACCTGGGATCTATGGATTCGTAGTTAAAACCACTGAGGCCCTCAAAGCTTGCAGCAATTATTAAATGCTTACGCAGCTAAGTGTGGCAATCCCATAAGATATTATGTCTTTTGGGTTTATTTTGTAGAGCTCCATAATATACTCTCAGAATTGCCCTGGTGAAAGACCACACCTTGAAATGGCTATAGACGGGTTTGGTGATCAGATATGAATAGTCAGGTACTTCACAAACTTCTCCCCATCTCCTTCCCTTCTCCATTCCCTTCATCATCATAACATACCCCAAACAAACTGGGTACAGTAGGGACTCTTTTACAGTATTCACACAACAACCTAATTCTTTTACTTATTTTTTCTCTCTCTCTATGCATGTTATGTTATAAACCTGTTAATGTTCCTAATAAAATAAAATAAAAAAATAAAAAACAACAAAAACTAATTGATAATGGCTTCGACAGCCAAAATAACTCTCACAAACGCAAAACCATTGTTATGTATATGCAAACTAACTAACATAAATCTAAATTAATGTTTCTACGTTTAAAATTGTTCTTATTAGTGTCAGGAGTGTTTAGAGAGTGGTTTGAATGATAGAATAAGTCAGGAACACCCGAGGAAGACTTACGGCATTATATCTCTGCACTAGAATGAGATAAGGTGTTGAATAAAAGTCAATACACATAATGTAGTTTATTTAATAGTTACAATGTGGTAAATACTAGCTAATGGTGGAAGTCGGGCACACTCAAGGAAGACGTGACATGATCAAGTGAAACAAAAACTGAATAAGTGAAGTGAACAAGTGAAAAAAAAGAATAATATTATTTCTACCTTTAAAATAGATCCAGTTTTCAGGTACACTAGATTTCGCAACCTCAAAACTTTACTCCAAACCATTCATAACATGTCAGCTAGTATTTTATAAAAGTTGGTTACATATCTTAAGATATAATCCTAAACATCACTTAAGATTAATGAACTGATGATAAGTAAGTTTAAAAATGTATTTACGGAAACAAAGTAATCAAGCCTGCGGAGATTCCAGCTTACTGCGTATTTATGGTATCTTAAGCTAAACAAACACATTTTGGGGCATAGTGTCAATAAGAATGAGAAGACTGAATATTTACCACTTGAAGTTTTTTTTATTCCATCTATTTTAGCATTCTAAATGCCAAAACGTATGTCCTAATACGTTTTCCTTTGAAAAACTAGTTCTAACTACTCGAGTGTTTGAACAAATGAAAAAAAAAGTCATCGCTTATCTTGTCAGGACAGATAAAACAGTTGTTGGCATCAGACAGCGACTTTATAAACATTTAGCCTTCCAAAGGAGCACTTGAGATATCTCATAGCGTACATCAACTCGAATAGAACTTGCAATCAGTTTGTCCAAACACTTCAATGAGGGAAAACTTACAAATGGACTCAGTCGCCACCATGAATTTTTTGGTGAGTACTTACTTTTAATACATATAATTATTTAAATTTGTCATTATTATCATCTTCTAAATATATTATAGAAATCTATCAGTAGAAATGGGATCCAGATGAGTTTGTATGTTAAAGTAATGGATTTTATTATGAAACTAAAGGTATAGGATTAAGAAAGATAGAGTTTTGATATAGGTACAGGATTAAGAAAGATAAAGTTTTGAACACGTAAGCGAATGGACGAATAAAGTAGTGCCAAAAGAATGTACAATAAGAATATATAAATTTGTTTTAGACCACTTTAATTTTAATTACACTCTACCGGTTTTGGAAGCACCCTAGTTATCAAATTTGGTGCTTTTATTATTATGGTGAAGAACTAATACTTATTAACTAATACGTAATAATAAAAGCAAAAAATTAGATAACTTAGAAGCATTTGAAATCAAAAAATCCCTAAATAATAATAACCAAATTAATTTATCGTTTAGTCGCATTCTAGATATATTTCCAGTAAACCACTCTGTTATTGTCGGAATTCCCGCAATTACCCGTCCCCCTTTGTTAACCTCCCACTCAAACACCTAAATTATATTGTTTTTTAATATATCTGTCAATATTTTGTTAGTTTTAATATTCTCCTGACGAAAGAAGGGTGCTTCCGAAACCGGTAGAGTGTAATTAAAATTAAAGTGGTCTAAAACAAATTTATATATTTTTATTGTAAATTATGACGAGCCACAAAGTAAATGCTTATTACAAATATCCAAAAGAATGTATTCACTGATCTTTTGGAACTGAAATTTTAAAAACAATGAGAACGACAAAATATCAGGTTAGTGGTTAGAGGCGACGAGATCCTGGGTTCGATTCTCAGTTGGGACAGTTACCTTTTTTATTTTCTGTAGCTTGTTCTTTTTCACGTTTCGTTTAGATTTAAATATTATCTTCTTCAATTATTAAAAAAAATATATTAAAGTTAACCCTAAGCTTGCATACAAACTCAATGGAACACCTCTAATAGCAGTGACGTTACAAGACTTAGTTACCATATTAGAAGACTTAAAATGGGAACTGCATATTTCTGGGTTTATCAAAAAAGCAATTTCGATAACATATTTATCAGGAAAGCCTTTATTGACCTAACACAGGACTCAATGTTAAAAATATACAAAACATGTGCAACCTCTCTTGGAATATGCTTTCCAAATATGGAGTCCATATTTTGCAAAAGATATAGATCTAATAGTACAGAGACGATTTACAAAAATACCAAGAACTTCGAAAGACCGGCAATATGAACAGAGACTCACGGAACTAAGATAATCAACGTTAAAAGAATGAAGAGAAAGGGTTGACTTGATTGAGACTTCCTTGCAAATAGAATAGTGGATACATGGAGTAAACTTCTACAATGTGTCATCCATTCTACTAATATAAACCTATTTAAAGCTTGATTGAATTCTTATTTGGAAAGAAGAAAGGATGAGCTTGTTTTTATTTTTTATTTAAAACAACTCACTGTTAAACTTATTTTGAAATCAGATATGAGCGGGTAAGTTTTTAGATTCTCACGGCCAAAAGCATTTTTGTTGTTTGTTTTTGGGGTGTTATGCCGTGTTGCGCTAACTCCTTCTTTAGCCGACGTTTCGGACAGCGTTGCAGTGTCCATCATCAGGGCAGATCCGGTAGATCCGAAGATGTGTGAAGATCTTCGGATCTACCGGATCTGCCCTGATGATGGACACTGCAACGCTGTCCGAAACGTCGGCTAAAGAAGGAGTTAGCGCAACACGGCATAACACCCCAAAAACAAACAACAGATATGAGCGCATCAACAGAATGCTATGTGCTCAGTAAATAATAATGTTAATGTTGCATTATTATTACTTCCAGTTAATGTTGCACTATAGTGACGTCTGCAAGTGAAAAGCCCATTAGGGCATTAATAAATGCATAAAAAGATTATTATTGTAGTATGATTAGATATGTATGACGTAAATGTTTATGGAAAGAGTGGGGGACGTTCATGATAAGAGTGAATCAAATGCTTCATACAACATATTTATCCTGTCAAGAGGCAGACTAATTTACGAGTACACACGAGAAGATGAAGAGAATGTGGATGAAGCAACAAAAGTGCTAGGGTAAAGAAGTCAGACTTTTCATACTTTCTGCCTATCACTGTGATTTTATTTATTTATTTATTTTATTTATTAATCTTAAGTTAGCTCACATCTTCGTGTGTGCTAATCATAGACATATGAATATTAGTAGACCTGCCCTAAGTGATTAAAAGCGTATTATCCCCACTCCCCATACCGGTTCCATTGGAACCGGCTGGGCTGGCGTATGGCCTCAAGTGAAATTTGAAAACGTGACGTCATCATTCTTGTGCGAACTATGGTCGAGGCATCATCGGTTCATTTTACGAAATAACACGGCAAAATGTTGACTTGTACTATGAAAACTTGTAAAAATAGATGTGAAAAAGAGAATAAACCCAATTGTCGTATTACATTCCATATATAAGCATTATTTTACTTTATTTTAAGCATATTCACATCGTATAATATAGATCAGTTTTAGAAACATATTATACTATCATATCGATAAACGTCTGGACGCGAAACACAAAGCTGGTTGGTTGCTGGGAAGTAAATTATGAACATTTATAAAAGTGTCTTAACTAAATACTTAAACGAAATATTCGACTCTGAAAATACAACCGAATTTTTTTGCCGAATTTGGACTTCGCAAATTTGTTCATAACGTGGCGAGTAATTTGCGCTCCCATGTAAAAATGTCTATTCATTCCAAAGCAGATTTTACTTTTAAGAAGTAAATGGTGATATTATAATGCGAGATGCCTATTTACTGTCAGATTGATTTATTGACGAATCACAGTCAGCTTCACTCCCTTCGTTCTTCAACAGTTGATTTTACCCCTCGCCATTATCTTCTCGTCTATTAATTCCTATGTCTGTGGTGCTAATAGTTTTATAAACATATAAACATGTACATTGTTTGGCAAACATAATCTTTCTTTAAATATTTCAATAAAGTCTCAAGAAAAGAAACATTAATAATTGAGATAGACATATTTTCTTAATTCATTTTTGAACTTATTAATATTTTCTATCACAGATGGTGTAAAATGTTAGTTTATATTAATTTAATTGAAATTAAAATCGTATTTTCTTCTTTCCGCCAAATAACACTGGAAAATACAAATTGTCTTGAGACTATAGTTAATACTTATTAAACAAACAGAATTAATACACTATTTAAAATGGATTATGCGTTTGTTAAACAATAGCTATTATTAACCTTTTGAACGCGTTAATTCGCTCCGTTTTATCTATACCCGTACGCGGTACATATTTTCAAATACCTATGCATGCAATTAAATGTCAAATTATAGCATTCTGGCATGATTTATTGGACTATATAGACAGAACAGATTATTCTCCACAATATGTAAACAAATCCTCGTGTATCAACACTCTTAGATGTTTATAAAAACAAAAACATAAAATTTCATACAAAGACGTACCGTATCTTTTGAATGTGGTCCCGCCATTCACTCGGCGTCATAAATAAACCACTCTCGGTGTGTGTGTACTTAGGCCACTGTGTTTATAGACACAAGTGGGACACCATGATCACTTATCATTCTTAGTTATGAAAAGTTGTGAATGACAAACTAGTACTGACGCCATCCGTTGACAAAAATGTAAACTAAAGGACTAAAAGGCGCGAAGAGGCGCACTTGGTTATCGATCTTTTTTTATGAAATACAATTTTATTTTTGAGAAATTCTTGTAGATGTCAGCATCGTGATAGTTCTACAAATGTCCGAGTGAGCAAGAAATACATTTATGACGAAAGAGAGCGGGAATATCGGCCGTCAAAGTTGCCGTATCAACTGTTGATACAGCCGCGTGTGAGTATAGACTTTTTGCCGTAACAACAGTTGATACGGCCGCGTGCAAAGAGTTAAAGCCTGAAGAGATAATGTAATACATATTATTCTTACACTATGTTATTAAATCACTATATAGCTAATAATAATATATTTTTTATTGAAATTCTAATATTGATTAATAGAACTCTTGTTTAGTTTAGACACAAAAGCATACGAGTACCCTTATAAATGGTATTCCTTTCTCTAAGTAGTCGCTCCACTCAGCATCTTGAGGGGAAACCCTCGAGTTGAATGTATGAATCAGTAAATGATACAATAAAAAGTTGTCACTTAGCATTATTGTAAACCTTTGACTTATTTGTTGAAAATGCGTCTATGACCACACAAGTTTTTCTAATTATTATGCTATTTGACAAAACGATTCTTACAAATTTATCAGATGAAATCATAGTCACTTTGCTCTTCTTGAAAGAGGTCAATCGAGACTTACGTATTCCATCAATGATATACTATACACGGTGTACGGAAACTTGTAGTAAAAGCGGGAAACTGGTGAATCTACGTCACATTTAGAGACGATTTTGTGGAACAACTGTTTTTTGAGTAAACTAAGAATTAAATTAAATTAAATTAACATTGGAATTTTTTAAAGTCAAATTTGAAAAAATCTACAACATATTGAAAAATATATATTGGCCATAAAACTTCTTATATCAGCTGTTTAATGTCTTCTTTAAAATGCATCTAAACGTAAACAACTTCAAAAGTTTTTTTAAACCCTTTAGTTCAGAAAACAATGGAAAAAATATAGTTTTTTGAGTTCTCTGTGTGATGCAGATTCACTAGTTTCCGTGTATTTATAACATTAAAGTCCCTCCCCTTGTCTAGTTGTCTAGACAGAGAGATAACATAGTGCAGGTAGAACTTTAGTAGCAGATGAAAACTGCAAATTATCACTTATTGTAAAGTCAATGTTGTTATTGCAGGCAGAAGAGAATGTCGAGACAAGGAAGATCATAAAGAACGTGTTGAGAAGAAACTCAATGCAAGTGGTGGATGAAGTTGTGGAGAAGAAAAGCGAAGACCACAGATTGCTGACTCCGCCCATAGATCTACTCCTCAAAGAATTCTCAGAAAAAAGACCAACCGAACCCACTCCGGAAAATCAGCATGACAAATAAACACCCACAATACGGTCCCATCAGATAAAAGAAACACGGGGAGATATGGCATTAAAGCGTGCTGATTGTCGCCGAGCTACAACCAAATCAAACTGGCCAACAAAGCAGCGGAGCCAATGAATGTTATGCTTTTGGTGTGTATGTAGAAACGAAGACGGCGTGCCACTGTGTGTTAATGCTGTTGACGACACTTTTATGCGCATGGTTTCTATACTAACAATGGTTCATGGTTTATCTCCCTTGTTTTTCTTATCTATGGTTCTAACTACAATTAAAATTAGTAGAGGAAGGACAAAAGTAGACTGAATGTGTGCGAGTGTGCTAAAAACGAATTACACAAGAAAAAATCCTAAAATTGCAAGGCCCATGTTGAAGTAATGGATTAGATTATTAAAAGGATGCTTTCTTTACCTCGCATTCGCCAGTGCATCCTTAACCTTTCCCTTGCTGTGCTAAAAAAATACACGCGTTCCGGTGCTGTGTAGTCAATACACATCTCAAAATAAGCAATTTAATATCGGAAAAATATGAATATTCATAGCTAATCGATTATGTTTATTATATTTTATATCAAAAGTGATAATAATTGTAATTTATTTGCTGAAAACATGAAAAAACGAAACGTGCGAGGGGTCCACATCTAACGACGGTTCGCGGCCAACTGGCTAGCGGCTAGCGGCTGGTACAAACACAGCTGTGTGGTCGTAGGTATCGATGGTCTAAATCAAAAACTATAACTGCAGAAGTGTGGATGTCTCATGTTCCCGCATAGCGAATTAAAGCGGGACATCAATAGCGTGTCATTTCCTCGCACACTCTTCGCATATTAGTATCACACGGTTGATTGTATTGGTGTATTTGTTCCCGATTTTTAACAAAAAACTCTGATTTTTAATTGAATTTGAAAACTATGTAATATATTATTTTTTAATTCAGTGCATAAATGTATAACGGAAGAATACCTAAAATCTGAACCCAGAATATATTATATTTTTAGAGTTATTAAAGTTATTAGAAGCAATGTGTAGTAAATACACACCACAGATAAGGAAAGGTTAAGGATAATATTGTTCTGGGTAAACTATTTATGGTAGAAAGTAATCCAAGAAGAATACATCAATTTGCTATACGTCTATTAGTCAATTTGCAAATCTATTATTTTGCAGGAGCAAATCCAGAGATATTATTTCGCAATTTGTCAGAAATTATCAAGAAAAATTGTAATTTACAACATGCGTTATGCAATTCTTATACAAATATACATTTTTATCATACATTACCTTATGTAGAGAATGGTAATATGACATGCAAGAAAATATATATGATTGGTGCCTAGCACAGGTCATATAAAGATTAAATAAAAGAGCATGAGATGTACGAATGCAATCAGAAGTATAGTGGTGAAAGTTGACTGAATTTTTTACAAGACATATTTATTTATTCGCTTTACGTTATAGTCAGGTCGAAGAATTATTATTGAGTGTTTAGTTTTAAATAAGCATTGAAATAAACTAATGACATAAATACATGAAATGTTTTTTTTAACCCCTTTTATATGGTATACCAGCTACTTCACAAAGTGTAATGTAAAAATATGAAGAAAAATTACATTATTTTTAGAAAATTATTTTATAAAATTTTTTTTTGGTAACGCAGTAAATAAAATGATACAGTTATGTTAAGAAATATATAAATTTATTGTCATATAAGATTGTTAATAAAAGAAAAAATTGCAATTTTTTAACGTGTGCTATTTGAGAAAGCATTTGCCCAAATACATACGTGGCTTGTGAGGACAAGCGTCACAGTAATCACTGTTTTCCCGCCTGCCACCTTTTACTGCCCTTTTCTAGCAGACCACACATTCCCGCTTGGAACCAGCCTGGTCTCTGATGGAGTGAGAATATTTATTGCCCAGTAAAATATATTTAAATAAAATGAATGTGTAGTTATTGTTATGTATGAAAAATAGAGCAAAAAACACATTATTATAAGCATCAATTACTCGCCTGAAATATCCGTACTCATATGTACGTAATTGAAAATATCTCCCGCCCTCTAAATGCCGCCGACGGGAATTGCCAACCCGCCAAATAGTTCAATATGTACAAGTACTTCAATCAACAATTTTATTAATGCATATTATATTTTTTCACCTGTAAACAACCAAATTTATTTTTGTAGGAAAGGCTTTGTTAGTGCTGAATTCCCCACTAGATGGCGTCGAGATATATTATATCTACATTTGTTGGTGAAATATTTTGACTTGTCAAATATTTTTTTTTTTTTCAATGAAGACAATATTAGCGATTTCTAAACGAAAATCTGAAACAAAAAAATCAGAAAAGGATACGGTCACATCTAGGACTCGAACCCAGGACCCTTGTCTTTCCGGGACACTTGTGAAATCGCTAATATTGTCTTCAATAATCAGAGATGTGCAACCAACAAATAGCTGTAATTTTATGTTTTTGTTTCTTGTGTTTGTATGACTTGTTACATAGCTTTTATCAAATGTAATTTTATTCTTATTTTTTATGTTTGAAAGTATTTGTCAAATTAAAATTATACTACCAATCATGTAAAAGCCCTCTGGGCGTTAAATAAATAAGTAAATAAAATAGTTACCCAAAACTATTTGAAATGCAAAATGGAAATGGGTCAAAACTTTTCCACTTGAAAATGCAAAATGCAAAATGGTTTTTAGAAAAGCATTTCAAATGCAAAATGCAAAATACCTATTTTCAAAATGCATTGAAAATGCAAAATGATTTCTCAGGTCAAACAGTTAAAATAATTATAGAATGTTTAAACAATTTTGTCATTTAATAATGGACATCAATGTAGAACAAACATATTATATGATGGTAAATCCAAAAACACCACGACTACAGATTATGAAACCACAAAAAATTTGCGCGGGACTAATGTTGCCAACGTAAAAACATAGAAACTGCTATCTAACATTTAATATTACAGCGTCATGGCCCCATGTTCAGTATTTTTTGCAATGGTATCACTCAATTGCCAGGGCTCCTACCAGGGAGCAACTTGACAAATGTAAATTATCTCTCATAGCGAGGTTGAGGACCGACTGATATTTGGGGCTTATGAAAAAAAGATGAGTGTAGATAGTAGGAAGAATGTTGCAAAAAAGCATTTAAAATGTAAAATGCACTGAGAAAAGCATTTAAAATGCAAAATGCAAAATGGTTTTTAGAAAAGCATTTAAAATGCACAATGGAAAATACCCATTTTGCATTTCCATTTGAAATGGATTTATTTGAAATAAAGCACATCTCTGTCAATAATTAAATATAACAATTTGAGGTTTTACTCAATAAAGTTATTCCGAAAAATAAATAAAGATAAAATAATGTTTACAAGACAAGGTTTTTATGCATAGCACAAAGGATACCAAATTATTATAAGCATCAATTACTAAAAAAAGAATGTGTTTACCTCTAAAAGGACCCTTCTATTATTTAAACAATAAAATGTAGACCCATTGTTTATGTTGTGGTTGCGGCGAGTTGTTGGAATGTTTCCTATGTCACTGTGGCAGCGACAAATGAACGAAAGCGACGTTAAATTCTATAGCCCAATATTTGTTTCTTCTTCTGGAGCCGGCTATCATCAGGAGAATCTGGTGGCATGAACTATTCGGATGATGGATACTCTCAGTATCGCCCTGGATATACCTCCATTCAGAATAGAAATGGCTTTAACCATGTTTAATGGCTATAGCCAGGTACTTCCCTTCAGTTTCACAACGTAACGTTGCCATAGTCCCACTAGTTGCGAACAGATGGAAGCAGTTGGTACTCTTATGTTCAATAAGAGTTTGATACGTTTTAAAGTATCACATTTTACCTCCACAAGAGGTGAACATTTTTAATGGCTAAATTTTTATAAATCTTTGCTCGCTAAAGTAATAAAGATAAAAATATGATTACAGAGTAAATATTTAATTGGTATAATTCCAAGAGATTTTTTTTGTTGACATCATAAATGTCTTATGATATTAAACCAGAGGTTCCCAAACTTTTTTTCCCCGTAGACCACTTGCCAAATATTTTTTTTTCTGTAGACCAAATATTGAATTTTCCTAAAACTATTAACGTCCCATGTGATAATCGTTTATTTTTTCGTAAAAAGATTCCCTTCCCTTGCCTGTCCAACAACCGGGTGGCGGTATAGTTCCTCTGTATTTGCATTGTGCAGACAGGGACGCCCTTGTGAAGTATTACACCAAATGAAAATGAAGCAGGATAAGCAACGGGAATTTCTTTCTGTAGCTGACCCTACAGAACTGCCCCTTAAGTTCTTTGTCAGTGCTTATTCCGGTCAGTTCTTCTTGTCACATGATTACCGATTCTCGACGTTCCATTTCCATAGTCAAAATGTCCTCAAACTTAGTTTTTAAGTCTGTCTGAAGTACATTTCAATGTTGATAAATGTTACCCTGGACGTTTTTCAAAAACAAGTTGGGGTTCTAGGAAACTTCGCGGCTTCCGATGTGCAATGTTTTGCTTCAATATATTAATTCTGATGAGAAAAGGAATGTATATCTCTGTTTATATACCTCAATAAACAACTTTTCGAAATATAAAAATATCAAATACGTAATTTCTCAGTCTTTTTATTAATTAGTATTACGTAAACTGTGTTATTTGTGTTAGGTGTATTGTGTCATTTACGGAACTCCTAAATGTTGACTTGAGGTAAATGGGGGTCGGCTCGTATGTACCCCCATTTGAATCTTGTGGACCCCTAAATTTTTTTCTCGCTGACATGGACAAGCAAGAAAACATGGCAAGCCGATATCGACCCCTGGGGGTCCATATAGATCACTTTGGGAACCTCTGTATTAAACCAATATTCCATGTATTAGCTCTACGCTATACGCATCATGGCTTGGCCTATTTCAGCATATCGCTCGCCCTACAATCCCAATGGAATGTATGACAAGCGATATGCTGAAATAGGCCAAGCCACAAGAATACAGCGTGGTCTGTCACAGGCTTAAAAATAGTGAAATTAATGTATTTATTAATATTCTTTGTACTATAAAAAAATCAATAAAGATAGGCTTTTAAATTATTAATATCTGTTTATATCTCAGTGACCCCAAATGATAAATCAGGAATTGAACCTACAACCTCCGAGATGGAAATTCTTAGTGCTAATCACAGAGGATATAAACTAACTAACTAATTATCACGCCGTTTCGCAGGGGTAGGCAGAGAGGACGGACCACCAAACAACTCGGTCTGGACACACACTCCTTGCCACATTCATACATACTCTTCTATTATTCTGACTCTTGACATGGCCCGACTCAAGTATCTGATTCACTTGATCGTGCCATGTCTTCCTCGGGCGTCCCCGACTTCTGCTACCATTCACATTTGCATCATATATCCTCCTTACTTCGCTCATTCGCTCTACATGCCCAAACCATCTAAGCGTCCCTTTCTTAATCTTACCCATTACCCTTACATCCGTCATGCACTCTTTGTGGATCTCCACATTCCTCACACGATCATACATGGTTTTACCACACATACGCCTCAGGAATCTCATTTCAGCAGCATTCAATCTACTTTCATCCTTTCTTTGCCAGTTCCATGCCTCACTTCCATACATCAGGGTAGGTTCCAGCACTCCATTGTGGACTGCTAACTTCGCTTCTTTGGACAATTTTTTGTTAGCGCCAACTGCGTTCAGTCCTCCATTAATGGAGTTACCTACATTTACCCTTCTTTCAATATCTCTGTCAGCCTTCCCATCTCTTGTAAACAAACTTTCCAAATACACAAACTCCACATCATCCACCTGCTCCGAGTATTCCTCATTCACAACTATATTGCACACTTTTCCGTGCTATAAAAACTGGGAAATATAAAGTTTTCAATAAAAAAAAACAATGAATTTTGGTGAAATTTATCATTATTTTATTAGCTAAGCCATTTATTGCAAAATGAAAACAAATTGTTAAAAATAATACAATTTATCACATTATAAATCCAGGGAGCTGTGAGACATCTCTCAATGTTAAGTTCTGACATGTTTCCATTTAAACAAGATCACAACACGCAACAATAGCCAACTTCGGCCAAAGAGAACAATTAAATATTAACAATATCTAACCAGACTAAATTGAAACAAAATACATACACAAAATGGCATACACTCATTTCAGTCAATGGTAAAAATAATATTGTTTTTTTTTTTTTTATATATTATTATAATATATATATTCACTGACACACTAATAATAAAAATAAATGTGTGATATATTCTAAAATATAAAATCAATCTACTTTTAGACTAAATTCATCCATTTTGAACACAATATTAAATACATCAAAAAACCCAACATTTCATCAATCCATTAATGAAACCAATTTCTTCAAACGATTCATTAATAAAACCAATTTAATTTCACTTTGCTAAAACGAAATTATTTGTGATTTTCTATTTCAGAATTGTTTAGTATTAAAAAGTCAATATTACATACCACAATAATTTATATTTTTAGTAATAACACAGACCTGTCATATTTTGTTTAG
The DNA here is from genome assembly GCF_061612785.1 of Hesperophylax consimilis. Lineage (NCBI taxonomy): Eukaryota > Metazoa > Arthropoda > Insecta > Trichoptera > Limnephilidae > Hesperophylax > Hesperophylax consimilis. Next base: position 24,811,224 of record NC_142856.1, on the reverse strand, counting down.
ACAAAGAATAATATTTGTGATGAAATTAATTTAGTCAAAAAAATAAGAGAATCAAACGTGTAACAAATAAGAGACGATAAACATTAATTGGAAATTTTAAACGAACTACAGTCGAACGATTAACGACAATAAAAAGCAAATTTAGTTGGTTTATTTATTTCGAGCTCGTTGTAACCAAGTTTGACTGAAGTTGTAAATTTTATTTATATACTTAGGAAATTAGGAATCGACTGTGTGACAAATTGGAGGTGACAAAAATTAATTAGAAATTTTAAATGAAAAAGCTGTAAAAAAATAATAATATTATATCTGTTAGGTAAATTTTCAAATTGTCGATATAAAATACACTTACTTGGATATTACAAATCTCCCTAATGACGCAGAAGACATTTGAGTGTTGCCAACACAAGTTTACAAAGCTTCGTCATGATGCAGAAGGCATTTGAATGTTGCCAACATAAGTTTACAAATATCCGTCATGACGCAGAAGACATTTGAATGTTGCCAACACAAGTTTACAAATCTCCGTCATGACGCAGAAGACATTTGAATGTTGCCAACACAAGTTTACAAATCTCCGTAATGACGCAGAAGACATTTGAATGTTGTCAACACAAGTTTACAAATCTTCGTCATGACACAGAATACACTTGAATGTTGCGAACACAAGTTTACAAATCTCCGTCATGACGCAGAAGACATTTGAATGTTGCCAACAAAAGTTTACAAATCTCCGTCATGATGCAGAAGGCATTTGAATGTTGCCAACATAAGTTTACAAATATCCGTCATGACGCAGAAGACATTTGAATGTTGCCAACACAAGTTTAATTTAGACTAATAATAATTGGGTTTCATTTGGATAAATCACAATCTATTATTATTTCTTTTTAAATTGATAAATACTCACACGGAACAAACTAATTGTGAATATTTGATGTCTGTGCTAGGATATATCGGAAATATTACCATTGTAGAAAATTACAATTTATTTTCATATACTAAAGAAACGGCACTTTTTCAGTAACAGATTCACAGCAACAAGAGATTCGTATAATTGCGAGATATAATAATCACCATAAGCATTGTTATTGCACAAAGATAAAAAAAACTGATGTTTGCAATTTTGTTGATTGAGATATATATGTTGGTTCGTTGAAATTTTATTTGAACACGGAACAGCGTAAGGAATCGCACCTCTCAAAATTTGTGTTATTTAGTAATACAATCCCAAAAAAAACCTTTGACAAGAATAATAGGTACAGTGAAACCCACTTATTATAAGGTTAAATAGTTTAAAAATATTAATAAAAAAAATATATAATATTCAATCATTGAAAATAATATTAACGACTCTCAAACGACAAATCAGAAAAAGATTTTGTCGCCGCAAACCAAAACCTCCTAAATCACAAGGCCGGGACACTCATTCAAAGCAGCCTACTAACTTGTATGAGATTCTGCAAAAATTTTCGTTATAATTTTTCATTCAATTTATGTGTATTTTTTAAAACATTTCAAAATGTTTTTGTTGAATTAAATTTTTTTTTTTTCTAAGTTCCCATACATGTTAGGAGGTTGATTAGATTCAGTGTTCCAGCCTTGTGATCTAAGAGGTTTTGCTAAAACCCAGGATCACAGCCTTGCCAGGACTTTTAATAAAAGTCAATAGATATCGCACATTAAAATAAAAATGGATATATTTATCCAAGACACTATCTAGATTGCATTTAGTTCGGGTAGAATCTGGCAATCATACATAAAGATAGCAGTCAGTAAAAAATATGCATTAAGAAAATGAAGATAAGTTGATAGTTTTTAGTCAAAGTTGATAAGGTCGAATTAGCTTGGTGGTACAGCAAAGCCCAGGTAAGACTGAGGTACTGGGTTCAATTCCTAGATGCGACTGCATCTTTTTCTGAATTTTCATTTCACATTTGAGAGTCGTTAAAACTATCTTCATTGATTAAATATTACAATTGAGGTTTAACATATATATTAAGTCATTCCAAAAATATAATATTCGTACAGTACAAGATGGCGGACATCTGTCATTGTTTTACATAACTATATATGTGGAAATATTGCATGTTTATTCCTGATTGTTAACATGTATCACTGTTCGGTATTATGGCGGCAAAGGCAAATGACAGATGCTTTCATGTGATCTATGCTTAAGTTTAAAATGTTGCCATTTTTTTGACGATTTAGTACCATCCCAAAATATTATTTTTTCTCTAATGGCAACTAACTATCTGTATGAAAATAATGATTGTGCAAAGCATTATTTAAAAAGTTTTCCCCGCATTAGTCCCTCTAAAAACCTTATAAGAGGATTGCACTGTAATTCAGTTGCATTGTAAGTAATAGAAAGAATGTATATTTCAAATAAAAAAATATAATGTAAAAATAATGAAACAGAAAGTAAATAAATTTTGAAGAAAAATATTATGTAAATATAACGGGACAATGACATAAAAGCAAATAAGTTGTAAAATAAAATATTATGTAAATATATACGCACGGGACAATTAAAGACAGAAAAGCAAATAAGTTGTAAAATAAAATGGTATACTTTTCAAAGCTGCCTTCAATATAACACCACAAGCCATTAGCGGAAACATTTCTGATTGCAAACTGATTCAAATGACTATGTATTTATTTTAACAAAACCTTTTTTAGCTCGAGTGCAACCATTATATTATCAAATATTAAGACACTAACACAGTACTAGCAACAGGTTCATGTATTATTATATTATATAAATGTCTCTTTCAATTTGATTGAAGTCATTGATGCAATATCACATTTAAGGGTAAAAATAAAATTATTCATCTAAAGCTCGTCCATAGATGGCGTTAATTTAATTACTGTAGGAAAAAAACACTTTTTGCAAGTTATACTTTAAAATATTAAGATGAATTGTTTGTTTGCACATACATACGTACGTATAAAAATTCAATAAGAAAGGCATACAAACACAATACTATAGTGATTTATTTTTGGGGTGTCATACCGTGTTGCACTATCTCCTTTTTAGCCAACGTTTTGGACAGCATTACATTGTCCATCATCAGGGCAGATGTGTATCAATAAACATACTTTTGGCCGTGAGAATTTCAAATACAATATTGTTTTTGTATGATTTTCTTGAAAGAATTGAGTTTATATACAAAAAAAAAAAAAACTATTTATTTTAATATTTTAAAGTTTAACTTGTAAAAAGGGTTTATTCCTAAAATAATTAAATTAGCGCTATCTATAAACAAGCAGTTTACGAATAATGTCATCCATGCACTATTCCATAAACAACTCAATTTGGTTGAAGTCATTACATAAAAATCTTTTAATTTGATTAAAGTCACTTATGCTTGTAAATACAATAGTGTATTGCAACGGATGACACCTTGTTGTGGACAAACTTATTACAAAAATACTTACAATTAGAAAAAAGTGAATATTCAATTAATACTAGTTCATTTAGCAACACAACTGAGTGTAATCTATTTACAGAACACGGTGTTTTTAACAATGAATACACGAGTCGGCAACAATAATAATCTGTAACTAATTTATTGGTGTTAGTTATCCTTGTGATGAGGCAAAATCCTTATACAGAACTTAATGAACATTGCTATGAAAGAAATACTCCGATGAAAAGGCTGCGGTGCAAGCAAACCTGCACAGTCACGGGAAAAGACAATTTCTAATGTTATTTTATCAAGTTTATCCTCATTAGATATAATGTGTAACATTTTAATATATTATAATATTAAGTAATAATTATTATTCTGAATTATTACAATATAACTATAAATTCTGCCGGGACCCCTCCGGTTTATAGCGAATTATCAATTAATTAATTTAACGTTAGACGAAACTTACGCGACAACTCGAGTCTTTATCATCATAATTTATATATTATTATTTCAAAGCATCTATGAGAGTGAATTAAAAATAATAAGGACGACCGCCCCTAGAGGTGTTGCCAGGTGGTCGTCATTAAATTGTTGTTGGATTCTATATTGCGGGCAATCTCTTCGTGGATTCCGTGGCTAAGCCACAGCATCTGCAGCTTGTTGTAGGTCTCCTCGCACAGCCGGAGGGGGTTCCCTCTTCTCAATCCTTGATCCGTTTCTCCGTACTCGTCTACGTAGGGAGGAGAAACCACGCAGCCTTTTGACGGAGCGGCTAGGAGCAAGACTTCGCATTCGCGTACTCGTAGGAATATTCCCACACCCGCGCCGCATACGTGGGAATGATACGTGCACGCACCGACAAGGTTCTTGTTCAGCTCCATCTGGCAGCAGTAGCTCTGCGAACACAGCATGTCTCCACAAACCAGGCACATTGTGGGATTTCTAGAATCTTCCCTGTCGGAATTAGGACAGATGAAGAGTGACACAGCGTTGATTAGTTCGCTATAATCATTCGGTAAGGAAACTAATTTGCACGGGAGTCGTGGCTCTTTGATAATGGTGATGGCGGTGTTTTGCCCCGCGAGGTATTTACTAACTGACGGATGCGACGTCCATTTCGAAGCCAGCGTCAGAGTAATTGGGACGTCGAATATTTGATCAAACACAACGGGAATTCCTAGATAGAAGCACATGTTTTCGAAGGTGTCTCCGCCCATGACAGTCAGATTGTCTGGTGCCTCCGTGTCCATCAAGAAGTGGTAGAATAAGCAGCACCCTCTCAGGAAGGAGCGGCATCCGATTTGGATGACCTTCCAAACTGCCACCTCGTTCAGATCTGACACGTCTAACCTCCGAATAGAATTTAAGGTTGTGAGAAGTGTTTTTAACCCGTTATTGCTCACTAGATTGGTTTGTATGCTGCCATCATCTTCTTCTTCCATATTGACATCGTTTTTGCAGCCTGCAAAATCGGACGTAATCATAACCTTGACGATTTGCGAGAGTAGCACTAGTTTGAGTATGTGGAGAGCTTGGAGGGGGTCCACGGGGACGGGGCAGACTTTGCTGTCATTGCCGAAGAGGCCTGGCAGCGCCATGGTGAGGGCCAGCACGTAGCCGAGGGCGTCCCACTCGAGGAGGCAGGGGTCCTCCCCGGTCTGGGGGCCCAGGAGGGGCACCAGCAGCTGGAGGGCGTGTGAACTCACCACCTCTTGTTTGGCGGTCGTGGTTCCCAGCACTCCCATTATTCTGGAATATTAAAATGTTATCTCAGTAAATCCTGTTATAAAATATGAAGCCAGATCTTAATAGCCAGGTACTTTCCCCACCTTCCCACCCCACCCCCAAGGGTAATGTATTGTATAATGTACCTGATGATGGCCTGCAGGCAGTCCCTGTGCCTGCTGGACAGGTGGCCGAGCAGCGGCTTGCCAGCGGCTGTGGCCAGCTGCTCCACCGAGTGCAGCGTGTAGGCAGTGCCGGCCCACGACAGGCTGAGCACGCGCGGGTCCTTGCGGAAGGGGGCCACCCCTAGAGCGCGGTTGTACATGGTCTGCAATCAAATATATAATCAATACATGCTCTTTAGTGTAGTATGGTTATACACATATCTGTGGCAGAGTGGTAAGATACTTGGCTCAGGACCCAAAGGTTGTTTGTCAGATTTGTGGAGACTTACGTCTAAAAGGGGAGGAGATGATAATCTAACGGAAGCAATCTTCCTAAAAAGCCTTCCATTGACATGCTTGGTGTAACCTTAAGTGGCCTGCTTAGGTACGGAGGTTACATCGAAGTCAGAGTTATGATAGCCTCTTAGAAGCTGGTTGTACTGAACTGGGTGGCAATATTCCACAATACAGTCACGGCAGTAGAGTAAACTTTGTAAATAGTACAAAAAAATCAACCCGTAAAAAATAAAGTTTTTTTACTATAATACATCTATTTTATTAAAGGATATTTTTATACACATATATTTTTTTGGTTTGACTGAGGATTGAACCTTCTTCCCCTGGAATTGAATAAAATTCGTGAACCGCGCCATCACTTAAGCCAAATCCTAATTTGATAGTACCGAGATTTATTTATTAGCTATTTATCTATTAGCAGCTGTAAATTTTAATAATGTCATCCATTTTGGGAGAAAGGCGTGTGTGTGCGTGAGTGCAACCAGAAATTTATATAATGCATTGTCATCGAAAACTAGTATATCTGACGAGTTTCAAGTTGATCAGATGTCGGGAAGTGGGTCAATTTCCACTTCATTCATATTAAAGAAAAAAAAATAAAAAATTTAAAGAGATGTATTTAAAAAGGGCTACTAACCATTGCAAACAGCTGTATTAAGTCGATGTGATCTTCATCAAATTCTGGCGCCTTTGAGGGGAAGAGAGTGGCAAAATGTCTTCCAGTTTCTCCCATCTCTTTCACAATCTGAAAAGCAGAAAAAAATATAATTTTCAGAGCATTTTACAAATGATAATAATATAATTTACAACCGATTCAGTTACTAGTTCAAGTAAGGCGTTGTATTCAACAGGAATATTGTTGAAAACAAAAACAAAAAGATTTACCTGATTGACATGGCAGGAGAAGTACATGATGTTTGAGGGTTGGGGAGGGGGAGAGGCAGTAGATTCTGGGCGGACGTGACAATGGATCTCGGTGCAAGTCTCATCACACTGGTAGGTTGGACTCTGCAGAACCTACAATTAAAATGTACACATCATTACAACTTGTTCAATTGTCAGCTCAGTTTTCTTGGTGATATTGATGCTGTTTATCCATTCATGAAAAAAAAACAAATTAAACATTGTTGGGCTATCTGTGAAAAAGTACTTTCGACTTTAAAGTCCCCTCAGGATTTTAAATATAATGTTTGCATAGAAGTCTATATATAAGGCCTAAATATAGGCCTTAGTCGTAAGTCTCTAGATATAAGTCTCAGACGTACGTCACTAGTTTTAAGTCAGTAGTTCTAAAATTAACTATTTTAGAAATATGTGGCGACGAGAGAACAATCCAGAATTGTCTCATTAATAATAAACAGCTCGACCTACTTAGGTACTTGCAAATTAATACCGAGAACTAAAACGTAAACAACACAACCTACCTTTCTACGAGTATCTACTTGCGAGTTACTACTGACAGCTAAATCGTAAATAACGCGACCTACCTACGACAATACGTTGCGATCAAGTCTGGCACATCACGCCAACTCGCTAGAAGGTTCTAGCCGATCGCCTATACGTAATTGCAGCGCCGCCGAAAGTTCCCGAAAGGCCCAGACTGAGCGAGTGGCTCCGATTTATTTGCAATTCCACCTACCTACTGTTGCCGCCGGCTGTACCGTATAAATAAGCCCGACGCAGCGAGCAGTCAGTATTCAGTCTCCAGACCGTCAGCCAAGTACTACCGCGCTAGGAACCTTGACCTAGATATCGCCCGCATTCTATAGTATTGTGAATAGTAAACGCGTAAATATTGTGACTGTAAAAACGATTTTTATTAAACAATAAACGCTGTATCTGAGTTGAACGAGACTTTTATTTGTACACCAAGATAACCACAAATATATTTGTACAGCGCCCTTGAGGTGATTTCTCACGAAAACGGCGTATTATTACTGCCCAAATGAAAGTTGAATATCTCATGGAATTCAGAATGTGAAAACAAATACCATTTTAGAAACTGGATCAAATATTATCTATTTGAAATAAACACTGATATTTATTATTAGGCACAGAAATCTATTTTACGTGTTATTATGAAGAAACCTTTCAGATATTCGAGCGACGCTATCTTCGAGGAATTTAATGTACTAGATGTCCGACAGTGTTATATCAAAAAAAAAATAGTCATCCATGTTCATAAAAATAAAAACAAAATGAAAACAGTTGAACACAAACATCAAACCAAAAGTAAGGGAAGAAATGACCTTTCTGTTCCAACAAGCAACAGAGCGGCTTATCAAAAACTATTCTCATATCTCGATCCTAAAATATATAACAAAATCTCCTCACAGCTGAAAATGTGTGAATTGTCATCCTTCGGTCCAAAAATAACAAAATGGTTATTAGATCTAGGCAGGACTGATTCCGAAGTATTACTAAAAAATTAATCTGATAATTATTTATCACAAACGCCTTTTATGTATCTTCACTTTTACTCATTTTCTCTATTCCTAAATCCTGTATTCCTGTAGGATAATTTGAAACCTGTTCATTTGACTGTCCTAAAACGGGAAATCTTCCTAGTTGGACACTCAAAAGCTTCCTTGCATATAATGTAATGAATATTATAAAAAAAAAAAAAATTCTAAATAACCAAATGTTACAAACAAACATTAACAATAAAAAAAGAGCATTTCGTCTCAAAAAGTTCATTATTTTGAGAAAATTCAATATTTAGAAATCTTTTTTTTTTGTTTTTTTAGGGAATTAGTAAGAAAGCTGTCACTTCAAACAATAAAAAAATATAAATATTAAAAAAAATACTAACTGTCAACGGGAAAATCCCCCCAATTTGTAATTATACATTTAAAAAAAAAAATTTATCCATGCTATCAAAATACATATAAATATTGAAGACAAACTGAGAAGAATAATAATTATTTCTCTTTCTAACGGCGAAAAAATCACATATTCCGCATCATAGAAAAAAATACTTTTATAATGTATTGACGTCTGAGGGCAGATCCGTCCCTAAGAAGAGGCTGTAATGAAATATAATGTTTGTGGCGAGTAATGTCCTTCGAGGCTCGGGTTGATCCGTATCAACAGAAAATCAGTATGATAGATATTTAATCATTCCAACTGAAGTGTGCCTTCCATTACCTTGAAGTTGAGTACCGTCTGCAGACAGACTACCCAGTTGTGGAAAGCCAGTGGCTCCGACACCGGAGCATCCTGCTGCAGGGAGACCAGGGAGGGCAGGAGGGGCAGCACGGTGTTGGAGAGGCACTCGCACAGAGGGCAGAGGAACTCCTGCTTGTCTATATTGAACGAGGATGGCTGACGTAAACGGTAAGGTCTGCAAAACAAAAACATATCAATATTAAGATCTCCATCTAGTTAACCGGTAAGTGGCAAGCCAAAATCATTTAATTCTTTGATTTCCTGGGGTTTTATCTCTACATACGTTTGATGAGAAATTAAATAGGCACAACACTTGAGAATTCGTTTAGGACGTGATGCATGACTTAACCTTTGATATGCCAAGCTACCACGATCTATTACTTACCTTAGTGCACCAGAGTAAAATGCCGAGAGACC